>NC_044575.1:61848943-62004293 GCF_901933205.1 Camarhynchus parvulus | reverse complement strand
CCAGACCTGAAGGAAGTTTAGAAACCTCTCTCCTCTTGGGGTCTGTACGTAGTGATAGCTCATTATTAATGTACAAAGCACTGTTCCTGGAATTCTAATTGGAAGGTTACGTCATAGCAAATGTTCACACTTAGCTGGAAGTAGTCATTGAGTATTATTTTCAATTTCAGGAAACTGCTTACTCTTTGTCTGGTACATGGACATAGTCTCCCAATGAATATTTACAGGGCATTTTGCTTTAATTCCCTCTATTTTATTTCCATTTAATTCCCTAAATTTTTTAGGTACTAATACTTTTCTTAATGGTTGGAAGATCACAATCTTAAACTGACAATAGAAGAAGTCCAGGAGTTCCCTTGATCAAGTTTTTTCCTTCTCTTTTTCTGCTTGCTGTTCCGATGTGGTATTTGTTCTTTTTAATGTGTATTTAAAGGAGTACAATTATTAGCGCTCAGGGAAGATTTGTGAAGTGCTACTTCTCCATGTTGCTGGTCATGTTACAGAATCCAGCCAGAAGATTCCAGTCTGTAGCTGTGGCAAATTCCAGGTATTGGTACAATAGCCAAAGTTAATGAAATACTACTGTCCCTTGGGGAAGATCTCCAATGTTTGTAAAGTCTCTGTGAATAAACAGAAAAATAGTCAGATGAAGTATGTATCAGTTTAAATCCAGAACAGCATCACTTTAAACTGTCAAAAGCTTCTGGGTTTTGATGGTGGTGCTACCAATTTTTAGACTACAAAAACTGACAATACTGATCTCAAATCAGTTAGACATTTCTCCAAATATTTTAATAAATACTGGAGACTAAATAAGGTGTTTAGCCTTATATCTGGTTGTAGCTGTTACCTGTATGTAGAATGTATAAGATATGCACAGCCTAGTGAAATATACTTTAGCATTAAATCGGATTCATGTGGCTCAGTTCTGAGAGCCTTAGTGAGCTGCACCTCCTGGAATATCCATGTACAGAAATTTGGCTTTGAAATGGGCTAAGAGAACAGAATGGAAGCTTACTGATCCTTTAAACATCATCTTAAAGGAAGCACATCTGTCATTGTGCTGAGGGAAGGATAAAACTGCTTTAACCTTCCTCCCCGTGTCTTCGGTGAGACTCTGCAGGATGATTCAGAGGATTCAGTTCAGCCTCGGTAGGAAATGCTGCACGGCTCCGGTGCTGGGGATGTTCAGTGTGTGTGCCATGTGCTGTTAGGAGATGCTGCACGGCTCAGGTGCTGGGGATGTTCAGTGTGTGTGCCATGTGCTGTTAGGAGATGCTGCATGCCTCAGGCGCTGGGTGATGTTCAGTGTGTGTGCCCTGCGCTGTTAGGAGATGCTGCATGCCTCAGGTGCTGGGGATGTTCAGTGTGTGCCATGTGCTGTTAGGAGATGCTGCATGCCTCAGGCGCTGGGTGATGTTCAGTGTGTGTGCCATGCGCTGTTAGGAAATGCTGCACGGCTCAGGTGCTGGGGATGTTCAGTGTGTGTGCCATGTGCTGTTAGGAAATGCTGCACAGCTCAGGTGCTGGGTGATGTTCAGTGTGTGCCATGTGCTGTTAGGAAATGCTGCACGGCTCTGGTACTGGGGATGTTCACTGTGTGTGCCATGTGCTGTTCCAGTCAGCCAGGTCTGAGGGAAGCAGGGAAGAGGGTTGAAGGGATGGTTCAGAGGTGGTGGTTGTGTAACCCTCAGTCTGAATGTGGGAGCAGCCCAGGCCATGCTTCTCCTGGAGGTGTTCTGTGTGGATTAACTCATGTTGCTGTGACTGAAACACCTGAGCCGTACTTTGCTTTCTTTTGTGCATTTAGCATGTCTTTGTTTGGCACTGGAGGTGTGCTGTGTGGATTTACTAATATTGCTGTGACTGAAACACCTGAGCTATACTTTGCTTTCCTTTGTGCATTTAGCACCTCTTTGTTTGGCACAGTCCTGGTTTTGGGTTAGCCTGAGATGCTGGAGTATGGGGGATCCTTCTCAAAGCGTGGTGAGAGCATTTGGGTTTAAATATCAGTAGATTCCCTGCTGATTTGTTTGGAATTTAGTGGGAGGGTGATAGAAAATAGATAAAGTAGATCTATTTTTCTTATTTGCCATATGAAATACGCAATATATTTATTCTTTGAAATAGGACTCTCTGAGATGTCTTATCTGGAAAGGTTTTCCTGACTGGGCAGGAGTGTGTTCTCTCTCCCTCTTCCTTGATGGTGAGTCATCCCAAAACAGAACCTGGCTGTGAACGGTGTCTCTTTCCAACAGGTAGGAAAAATTTTCACCCTTAAAGTCTTGGAGGCAGTTTAGAGGAGGCCCCAGGAATCCAAGGCCAACCAGAGCTCTAGTTTCTGGCAGCTTTTGTCTGAGAGGAATGCTGCGATATTTGCAATTTTAAGAGGCGGAATCCCGCATTCGGACCCCAGCTCCTGGCTGCGAACAGTGGCTCTTTTCTACAGGAAGGAAACATTTACACCGTCCTGTCCTGGAGGTAGTTGCAAATGCCACTTGACCTAATCAAAATCATCTGCCAAGGCTTAATAATAACCCAGAAGATCCAGTGCATCACCTGTGTGTAACCTCAGTCAGTTCAGTTGAGTTTTGTGAGAGAGGGCCTGTGTGTTTTAACCTCTGAGCAACCCTGTTCTGTGGGATTAAGGACAGCAAACTAAATATATTGATATAAATTGCAGAAATAATGTATTTGCATTGATTTCAATTATTTATTACCCAGCACAAGAGCTGTAAGTGCTGATGCAGGGCACAATGTCTGAAGAAATATTTCAGCAATGATAGTAAAGGAGGCAAAACCAATAACCAGGTAAAACCTGTTATTCACCCAGAACAACTTTGGGTAAATCTCTTTCTGCCTAGATGAGACACCTTGGGGCATGTCTGACAGCAGACGGGCTCTACAGAATCTTCACCCCTATGGTGACAGGGACTTGACAGCAATAAAAATGCTTCTAATAGATGTTTTAATGTTACTTTCTCGACCAGTTGTGTCTTCATGTTCTCTCCCCGCCAGGCCCCGCCTACATGGGGCGAAGCACGATGTCCTGGAGGGAGCGATGCCGCCGCTCCGCTGCCTGCGGGTGGGGGAACCGGCCGCAGCCCGGCCCCATCTCCGTGCCGCGGCGGGCCGGGCGCCACGGGCAGCGCTCGGGCAAGGGGCGGCAAGGGGAGTGAGGGGAGCGGGCGACTCGGGGAACGGGCGGCTCGGGGAGCGAGGGCCGAGGGGAGCGGGCGGCTCGGGCAGCGCTCGGGCAGGGGGCGTCTCGGGCAGCGGGCGGCTCGGGCAGCGGAGGAAGCGAGGAACGCACTCGGAGCCGGGCCCGGGATCGCCGCCCTGCGTAGGAGCGGCCGGCAGCAGCGGATCCCCCGGGATAGCCCGCAGCAGTCAATGCGGCCGGGGTAACCAATTCACTCCCGGTAACCGACCCAACACGGGCTCAGCCGCAGCCGTGCCCCCAAACTGCCCAAGTTCCACCCCTGGCTGACGTGTTTGGCGGCGTGGTTTTTTTCTTTTCTATAATGTGAAAACTAGGGCAAAGGAAGTTGCTTTTTCAAAATCCTTGATTTTAGGAGTTTCCAGTGCTTTTCCACAACATGAAAATTAGTACTTTTTGATTTTGTTTTTGCCCATTACAATGTGGGGGGGAGGTTTTTGTTTCTGGCTGCATCAATCCATGCAGTTTCTAAAAGAAATGTCACAGTTTTGGGCTTCTGAGAAAGACAAATCTGCTGGGATTCATGGAGCAAGAAACAAAACCTTTATCCAAAACTGTTTTGTTATTTCCCCCCATACACTTTTATATATTTACATGCAACTATTTAGGCTATGTCTATTTGCACTTAAAATACTGAATATCTATTTGTACCTACAGATCTATTGACATGTATCTGTTTAACTTCTGTTAACACACAAACCACATATTTAGACTGTTTAGACTTGTGTATTTTGACACTTTGATATCACTTGAGACTTCTCTGTTTCAACTTAGATATCTACTTAGATAAAAGTTCTGCTTAGATTACTGCTAATATCTGTTTAGACTTTGTGTGTAAGAGCTAAGAGAGCTATTAGCTCTTTTTAATTCCTTCATATATAATATTTTGTTACATTTTGAAGTCCTTTATTGGGTAATTTATATATATATTTACAAAAGTTGTATTTGCAGTTTAAAATCTTGTATCTTTCTGTGTTGGGCTCCCGTGGTTGGGTAGTAGTGGCGAGGCCGGGGGCCAGGTGGGAAGGCTACAACAGTGGCTTCTGCAAGGACCTTTTGGAAGCTCCCACCGTGTCTGGCAGAGCCAGTCCCTGGTGGTTCCAAAGAGAGGAATGTGCTGCTGGTCAAGGCTGGGGCAATTAGAAATGGTGTAACATGTCAGTGATAACATACTTAAGAAGAAACAAAAAAGTTTATTGCATAGTTGTAATTGGGACCAGAGAAGAGCAGGGTGGGAATACGTGAGAGGAACAACTCTGCAGGCATCAAGGTGGAGTGGAAAAGGAGGGAGAAGAGGCACTCCAGGCACTGGAGCTGAGATTCCTTTATAGCTCATGGTGAGGACCATGGTAAAGCATCTGTGCCCCTCCAGCCTTTGGAGGTTCATGGGGATGGAGAGATCCCCCTGTAGCCTGTGGAGGAGCCCATGCTGGAGCAGCCTTCCTTGAAGGTCTGCACCCTGTGTAAGAATGACCCACGCTGCAGCTGTTCACAGAGATCTGTTACTCATGAGATGGACTCACACTGGAGAAGTTTGTGGAGAACTGTCTCTCATGGGAGAAACAATGGATGATATAACGACCATAATCCCCATTCCCTGTTGCCCTGCACTGCTGAGGTAGGAGGTAGAATTGGGAAGGAGGGAGGGGCAGGGGGAAAGTTTTTATTTTACTTCAGTTTTTATTTTACTTCTTACCCTGCTCTGATTTTGTTAGCAATACATTCAATTAATATCTCTAATTTGAGCCTGTTTTGCCCATGATGCTGTTTGATGAGCAATCTCTCCTGGTCCTTAACTCATGAACCCTTTGCTATATTTTCTCTCCTCTGTCCAGCTGCAGAGAGGAGTGAGTGAGTGGCTTTTTTGGGTGCCTGGCATCGGGCCTGGGTCAACCCACAACACTTACACAAAACATCTGTCATGTGAAAAGGAGAGATTTCCTCCACCCTTAGTGTGGGCAGACGTACTGGAGCCTTAATATTTAATTTGCCTGTCCGCACTCCAGGAAAGCTGAGACCCTTGTGCTGAGCAGTCTGTCAGCACCCCGTTACTGGTACACTCCACTGAGCATCCTGTTGGATCAAAGTATGGCTCAACTGACTTACTCAGGGACACACACCAACAGCATAAGGGACACCCCACAGCAGATCTTCCCACTTTATTTATGTCACCCGCTGCCAGTTTGCTGGTATCTGTGAAGGACTCATGTCGACAGTTTATGGAATAAGACTTCATATAAAACAGTGACAGGTTAAGGTTCAAGGATTGTCGGTGATAGTGTCTGACTGCAAAAGCACATTCAAAGAAATGCACAGAGAAGCTCTAATCCCCAGTGAAAGTATTCAATGCACACAGAGTACAGTTCTGGCTGGATGCTGGGGCCCAGAGTGTGTTGCTGCAGCCCGTGGGTGCTCAGGTACCAGTGCTGTCCCCTGGGGATCAGTGCTGGGCCCAGTCCTGTTTAGTACCCTTATCAATGATCTGGATGAGGGGATTGAGTCAAGCACTAGCAAATTTGCAATGACACCAAATTGCTGGAGGAGGAGTATCGACCTGGTGGAAAGTAGGAGGGCTCTACAGAGGGACGTGGACCTGTCTAGATGGACTGAATCCAACAATACGGAGTTTAATAAGACCAAGGGCTGGGTCCTGCACTTTGGCCACAACTCTGTGCAGCACTAAAACCTGGGGGCAGAGTGGCTGGGCAGCAGCCTGGCAGAAAGGAGGGACCTGGGGGTACAGATGGACAGCAGGCTGGACACTGATGGACAGCAGATGGACACAGGCCAGCAGTGCGCTGCGGCCAAGGCCAACGGCATCCTGGCCTGTGCCAGGAACAGGCGGCCAGCAGGACCAGGGCAGGCATTCTTCTCCTGTACTCGGCCTTGGTTGGGCCATACCTTGAGTACAGGGTCTGGTTCTGGATGTGCTTCCTTCGTTTGGCCTAAAAAGAGAAAGGAAGCCCATTTCAACCCTCACCTGAACATCCTTCTCCTTTCTGTCACATGGAGGGATTGTTGCTGACTAAAGTGAAGAGTAAGTAGCGGGGGAGTAGGAATAATTCATTTTAATGACGTGTCCGTTTCTAACTCTGGATGAATCCCGGGAGGGGAGGAATCCGCGCACGCACCGGAGCTTCCGTTCTGCCCTTAATTAATGACCCCGTGACGAAAGGCTTCGTTCTGGTCAGCGCGCATGCGCGCTGCCTCGGCTGCAGTACCGCCTTGTGGCCAGCAGGGCGCGCCAGCGGGTCACTGTAGCGCAGCCGGTCCGGGTCCGTACGCGGTGTCCGGCCTGGGGCGGCGCGGCTGCAGCGCCCATCGCACGGAGCTGCTCCCATCGCACGGAGCTGCCCCGGCGCACGGAGCTGCCCCCATCGCACGGAGCTGCCCCGGCTCACGGAGCGGCCCCCATCGCACGGAGCTGTCCCGGCGCACGGAGCTGCCCCCATCGCACGGAGCTGCCCCCGGCTCACGGAGCGGCCCCCATCGCACGGAGCTGCCCCGGCTCACGGAGCGGCCCCCATCGCACGGAGCTGCCCCCGGCGCACGAAGCTGCCCCCATCGCACGGAGCTGCCCCCGGCGCACGGAGCTGCCCCCGGCGCACGGAGCTGCCCCCATCGCACGGAGCTGCCCCGGCGCACGGAGCTGCCCCCATCGCACGGAGCTGCCCCCGGCGCACGGAGCTGCCCCCATCGCACGGAGCTGCCGCCATCGCCTTCCGCCCGCCACCCCTATCCACCTGGTCAGCCCTTGCAGCTGCTGGCTGAGATCAACCCAGCCCTTCGGATCACTTAGTAGTCGAGAGGTTTCATACTTTACAGGTCGGAGGCAAGACATTTAATGTTGGTTTTGTTGGGAAAATTAATCCACAACATCAGAGGTTTATGTCCAAAAAAGGAGACAGAGAAGTCCTTTCGAATAAAGGGAGAAGCCATGGGGCATTCCCCTGGGGCGTCTCAAATTTTTGGAGGAAGCAGCCTCCCTTTTTACCCTAATTTTCCCGCTGCATTTCTCTTCTCTCTTTCCCCATTGGCTGAGGTACTTGAGAGGTTCAGACTTCCCGATACGCCTGATACCGAAGATTCCCCTCTAATGTATAACCCTCCCTTTTAATTTTTAATTCTTACGGAATTTAGGATTTCTTCTTCCCCATTGTTTCTTTCTTCTTTCAATGTTTAATTTCATTTATCAGCAAACCTAAAGTTTATTTGTAAAGGCAAATATCTTTTTCCATTCATCAAAGAGTGGAATCCTTCCAATTGTTTCTTTTATCTCCCAGTGCTGGTTTTACCTACCAGCAGACCCACAGCTTGTTTGTAAAGACAAATCTGCTATTCCTCTCAGTTTGTTGTTTTGCCTTTTTTTAATCTGCTGCTCTAAAAATGCATAAATACCCATAAAAATAACACTTTCCTTAGTGCACTGTTTGAGGGTACTAATGATAAATTTATTCCAACCAGTTTATTTTATGTAATATTTACTAAGGAGTATAAACAGCTGTTAGCTACCCTTTATTTGTTTTTCTTTTCCCCCTCTGCTAATGGACAGAAAATTGCTAAATAGATATGGACCAAAGGGTGTGACTGAGAGTTTCCTATTGTTTCCTGATTTGCTAGTCAATATAGCTATTCTTACTAAACTCAAAAAGTGATTGTTGCAATTTAATGGACTCAAGAGTAAAGGGTCTTAGTATCTATAAATTCATGTTTGATAATGTTTTTGACACTGCTTGCAAAAATTGCAAGTTTTACTTGGAGGCAGCAGGTCTGTCCCTGACTCATTCTTTAATGAAGTCTGCAATTGGGCTGTTGATGCTTCTCAAACTTCTAGTATTCTCTTTGAAACATGTTGTATTGAAAGTCTCCCAGTGATTCAGCTGTTTCTTATTTTGTTATATTTTCTGTTGTTGCTGGACAGTGAGGCTGAGAAGATCAGTCTGATTTGTTTGAATATTCAGACTTGCTCTGGTGGCTATACAGCTGCATCATGGCCAAACGGGGTGTGGAAAAATTTGGCACCATGAACCATTCCTATTATCAGAAAGTGAACAATTGTTTGGAGCATGAGCCAGTTTCTTTCTCATATGACAGCAGCTAATGGAGTTTCTGCGTCTTGCAGACAGGAAAGTACACGAGAAAATAGATTTCTGGAAGCTGTCCCTAGAGTGTACAAGAAGGATGTCACAGATGCTCAGTGTGTTTTGGTATCTGCTCCAGAAAGGCAAATGCATGCCAACATAGAGATAATCCTGGAAATGTGGTGCCCTGCTGCTGGTTTTGCCTGTGCAGCATATGTGATCTGCCTTTATCGATGTCAGTCCTTCTTGCTTCATCTGAGTCATGTTTGCACTCTCAGTCACTTAAAGTGAATAATGCCCATCAAATGCAGCTGTAACATAATAGAAAGCACTCTTGGGCATCTAATAGAGGAGTGGTGCTGCTTTGCTTCCCTCCCCTGCCAGGAGAGCTGGTTTCATGTCTAATAATTGGCTCATCTTTCATGTAGTCAGTCCTTAAGTGTAAACTCAGCTTCTCTATGGGAAGATGGAAGGATGCATTTACTAGAGGCCAGGCAAACCACTTAGATTAATGGGAAATGGAATCACTCATCAATGTGAAAATTAAATCTTTCTCGGAGTTTGCACTGCTGTGTATTTTGTTTTGGTTTGTTTGGTTGATGATAGATATACATTCTGACAAGTGCAGGCTGCTATTTCTAAAGAAAATTTCCTCTCTGGTTGTAACTGCAGAAGATATTAATGGTGCTTCTAAACTATGTTATTCCCATTTAGAGATTTGCCAGGAAGCAATGTACTGTACATATTTTGCAGTGAATAAATAGTTGCTTAACGTTTTTTGTCAGTTTTCTGGCTATTAATAAGCAAACAAATATATCTATTTAGATATTATACAAACAATTTGCAAGAACAAGTTGTAGTGTCTGTGTGATGAGCGTGGTTCTTACTATTTATTCCTGTTGATGGTTTGTTTCAGTCATTAATGAGCTCTTTTTTGCCTGAGTATGGCACAGGAAATATGTAAATAGAACAATAGAAGGCACTCTGCTTAAAGGCTACTGATTACGTTTATGTTTGAATACTGAGTGCTAAAGGTAACTAAGGGAACATTGGCCAAAAAATGCTGCAGTCCTATTCACAGCAGTAGTCATGAACAGCAAAGAAGAGCACACGGGCAGAGTCTGGTAAGTTTATTTTTACTGGAAATAGGTACCTGCCAAAACTGTTTTTGTTCTGGGGCCAACTCGTAAGTCCTGCAATGGTATCACCCTTCCTGTTGTCCCAGCTGCTTGTCCTTGCTTTGAGAGGATGACCCAGGTGACAGTGGCAGCTGGCATGGCTTACACTGATCTCACAACACCAACACCTGGAGAAGGTTAATGTGGCTCTTGCAATTAAGTGACAATTAGCAGTGGGCAGTCAAATGGCCTCTGGCATAAGGGCCAATGTGGTCACTTTGCCTGAAGCCATCGCTACTGTCACCAGCACTGTCTCTATGTAGTGGCAGTTCTGTACTGGCCCCCAGAAGTGGCAGCTGCTGTGCCACAGTTGGATCTACCTGTTGTGTGTTGTCATGCTTGACTTCCATGCTTTCTATCCTCAGGTACACACCAACTGCAGGCACGGCCCCAAGTTCTCTGGCTGCACCCCGAGAAGGGCCTGGTGTGCATACAGAGCCCATGTTGAAGTTACTACTGACTGATTTGAAGAAAAACTCTCATCCCTCTTTTTGAAAACAAACACTCCACAAAATTGAATTTTATTTTCTTTTTCCCCATGGATAGCATAAAGAACTTGTTGTTAATAAAATACAGATTGATCAAAAATACAGATTGATCAAAATACAGATGATCAAAAGGATTGAGGATCAGAGCAAAGCTTTCTGACTTCCTTACCAGGGTTAGGGACATACTCCTCTGAGCACCAAGACTATCACTGTTCCTAGAGGACCTGGCTGTCTTGATGCCCTGTGTGCAGCACAGTACAGAGGGAATAGTGGCCTTGTTACCTGAGAGGACCCATTGTGAAGGAAACACGAGTACCTTTCCTTTCCTGAATGCCTGGGACCATGCACACAGCCCTGCACAGCTCTGCATGTGCTGCTGCTGTCCATCCAGCCTAGCACAGGCTTAGGCTAGGTGTCATTGGCAGAGAACCTCTGGGACTGTCTCAGCAAAATTGGAGTTGAAAGGGATGAACACAGACAGATGGGAGGAGTGCCTGGCTCCAAACTGAGGGACAACTTCAGCTCAATTCCCTTGTGGAATGGGAAGGGGAAGTTAAGAACATGCTCACTGTCTCGTAGAACAGCATGTGCTGCTATCATCAAGCATTTATTTGAGCACTAGATAATGTTTCTGGTAAGTGCTGTGGGTCCCCAAAACATGGCTGGCTCTGAGGCTGCAGTCAGTCATGACAAGTTTATAAGTACCCATTTGCAATTGTTTATTGTTATCCAGGCAACTGAGCAAGTAGCATCCACAGCGGTGCTTCAGAACAGCGTGTTTCTTCTTAGCTGAAACCAGAAAGGTCTAATAGCACCTTTTCTTTCCTCTCTCCAGAATATTTTTTTTCCTTCTCCTAAATATTCTGCTGTTCAGAAAACCGGACAGATTCTTATTTTACTTTGTTTATGGAGATGCACAGGATGCTTTCCCTAATTTGTCTCTCTTTCTTTCCACGGAGAGTATTCAAAGTAGTGTGTCTTTCTCTCTCAGGTTTTTGTTTGCTTGCTTGTTTGCTTGCTTGTTTAGGAATAATAACTGTGAAAGTGAGTTTAAGAATGGACTGACATGAAACTCAGTGTGGTTTTATTCTGGCTCATTTCCATAGCTAACTTTGCTGCCACTCTAAATTGCTGAAATACAGAGCTATGGAAATACAGACCAGTGAACTTCAGTTCCCAGGAAAACTGTTGCTTGAAAGTGAATCAACGTGGTGTCTTGAGAGGGCTTGTAAGTGTGACAGTTTTAGAATAGAAGCAGAAAATTGAAAAAAGAAGTGAAAGTATTTTAAAAAAAGTAACTTAAAAAGTTGCATTTTAAAGTCAGACTTAGAAAGAAATAAAATGAAATTAAATATGAGTATTCTTGAGCCGGCTCACATGAAACTCTGTTGCAGATTTCAAAGATATCAAAAGATGTCAAAGATGTCAATGATGTCGACCTCTAGAGGCAACCTCTTCAAGCCTTTATTTATACTGCTGAGAAAGACTTCCAGTAAAATACAAACATAACTATAATAAAAATATGTACTTGAGTTTAATGTTACAGATTAAAAATATTTTTTAACCTAAAAATAATTTGGCTATTCATTTACTAAAAACAGCTTGGAATTCTCACATATGAGTGAAAATATTGTGCTCCAGGTTGTTTGATTAGCTAATAAAAAATGAGTGTCTAAAAGGTCTTCACACTCTTTTGCACAAGCTTTAGGAGAAGTTTTAGGATGGAGCAATGAGTGAAAGAAGGAAAGGGAAAAGGGACCTGCTAAAGTCAGTTGAAAATTTTCAAAAACATCCTACTTCAAGATGTGTAAGGCCTCATCAATTTTACTGATAATAAACCCAGGCCATCTACGATGCCTCTTGTTTTACTTCCTTCAGGCTTACCTCAGTAGGCAAGTATCATTTGCCAAAAAAGCTTGCTTAACTTTGCTAATAAATATTCTTTCCACAAACAGGAAAAGCTTCAGAACCTGATTGATGTATTCATTGAATATTTTGAGTTGGAATTGAATGACAAGGATCATCAAAGTCCAACTCCTAAGTGAATTGCCCACACATGGACTGAACCTATGACCTTGGCATTATCAGCACCTTGCTCTAACCAACTGAACTATATTTGATGAAGAGCAAAACCTGGACATCATTTATATTATTCTCATGCTGTGCCTTATAAAGTGCAACTTGATTTGAATCCCACGGTTGTCCTGTTTGTCCAGGGAGTCAGGAGTGCTTGCGTGGTGTTTCGTGCGACCCTTAGCAAAGCGGTCAGCGTGTGAAGCACCGTGCGGAGGTAACAGGAGGGGCACAGTCTGGAGGAACACAGCCGTGCTGGATGTCTGACAGGTCCTGCTTGGTTACTGACTGCTTTCTGTGCATGCTGATCTGTGTGCACTGATCTACACAGGCAAGGCAGAGGGAAGTTGGTTTGCCTGGTTGCTGAGCCAGGGATGGCTGGACCTCCCTGTGCTCCGGCAGCCTCCGGGGAGCGTGTGGAACGTGCAGGAAGGCAGGCACAACCCAAGGGGCTCGACCCAGCAGTTGCTCTGCTGCTGTTGGAGAAGCAGCACCGGAGGAGCCACAGCCACAGGGAGAGACCCGAGAGTCTTTCAGGAAGGTGCTTTCCACAGCCCAGAAGCACTGGGGTGCCAGGAGCATCTGCAGAGGTGCAATGGACTGTAGTGGTCCTCTTGGCGCAGATGTTGCATTGCTGGCAGCATAGAACAAATGGAAGCTGTAGCCAGTGACTGTGTGCAGGGCTGGACAGCATGGTGCAGGTTTTTTAGCAATGAATGGGAATGATTCTGTAATTACCACAGGATTTTTAATTTTTTATTTTTTTTGGTTGAGGTACCTTCTGCAGTCTGGGACAGATCCAGTCTACATCTGCACCTTTGAGCAGGCATCTCCTCAGTGCCATGGAGCTGTGCATTGCTTATTCTTTGCTTATTCTAGTGCTTCCCTGAAGGAATGACTGTTTGCAGTTACCCATGCCCTCACCTGTGAGTACCATGCACAATTATCCTTTCTAATAAAGGTAATCAAAGTGTTGATTAAAAACCTTCAGTTAGTCCATTTAATTTATTTGTCAAATGCTGAAAACTCTTGTCATAAGGACGGAAAAGAATTAAATTATTGAAAGAATTCTTGTTTGTCTTTAAGTCTTATCCTGATACCAACTGGAATAATTCTATTTGCATACTGGAGTAAATTTTTTTTAATAGATTGTTAGTAGTAAGTTATATGAAATTATCAGTAAGTTACTGGTACCTTCTTCAGGGGAAAAATGGTTCCCTTAGTGATAAGCATTCTAACCAGCTATCACGACCTTGTATTTTCTAACCTTTCTTTTACAAGCTTATATTTTCAAAAAATTGTTGCTTTTATCTGTGCATTTGTTTTCCTTTTTTTTTTCTTGATCAAAACCAGAATAAAAACTAAGATTAGTGGTGGAGTTAGTTAAAAAGAATTTGTAAGATAATGTTGAGATGAATGGAGATAAAAGATACAATGGAAAAAGAAGTGAGGAGAAGTAAACTTTTGATTCTATTGGGATGGGAGTGGCAGCACACTGTCAAAGATTATGTGGATTGAGGACTCTAGAGAGTCTAGTATGTGCCTTGGTATGAATAACAGCTGGCCATGTCTCTTGATTCTGTGTTAGGACCCAAAATGCAACTGAATATTGTGAAAGTATTGTTTAGGAAACATAAGGAGAAAGGATTTTCACAAAAGACTTTATGATTTTATTATTTTCAATTCTTCTAAAATTACCTCAGTAAGGTAGAAAATTACTGCAATCTGATTCCCTCTGTTAGTGCATAACAAAAATAATTTGTTTTAAACCACTGCTTGTTAAGAGTAGCATCTTTTGTGCTCCTTAGAAATGGCAAACCTCCCCAGTCGTGACAGGGGCAGGAGACCTCAGCAAGCCATGCCCTGGAGACATCAGGCAGGCTCGAAGTCCTTTGTGAGAAGACAGGGGAAAGGGATAGCAGGAGGAGGAACCCTCAACGTCCAGAGCAGCTGCAGAGGGTCACCACTCATTCCATTCCAGGCAAACAGTGATGAAATAACTCTAGTGGTTGCTACAGACTGACAATGCCAGCTTGCAGCTGCATAGTGAAGAGGGGAGAGAAACATTAGTTTGAGCACAAATGAATAGCACTAGGCAGACCAGAATTCAATTAGACAGAGAAGCTGAAGCCAGCTGTTCCCCAGGCTACCATCTGCCCTGCAAGAGACAGAGGGGTTTGCTTCATGTGTTTTTCACCCTTCTAGACACTTGTTTGCTAAAAGCATAAAACTTTTAAACTGAAAACCTGAGGTTCCAGTGCTTTCCAGAGGTTTGTAACATTTATTTTTTCTATTTCTCAGATGTTTTATTATCTTTATTGTGCAAGCAAAAACTATTTGTGTACTAGCAATCAGTGATTCGTATCGTCAAGCTGTTTTCTTCTTCCAGGAAGATCCAGCCCTGCAGACAGGATTCAACTCAAATAAAAATAAGTTCTCATGCTAATGGCAAATTGGGGTGAGCCTCCATTCCTCTGAGTCTTTCCATCTGAGTCAGCTGTTCCAGTTCTCCTCTGTGGATCAGAGCAGCTGACATGGAAGCACAGGAATAGAGCAGTACTTCAAAACCATGGTCTGTTGACAGACCCTTGTTATTAATGCCTGGCTAAATGAGAAAATGCACACATATTAATCCTTGTTTTGCTTTTATTTGAGATGGTAAAAATATTAAAAGAAAGCATAAACATGAGTCTGAGCAATATGAGTGCATGCTTCCCTGTCCTTGCTACCAAAAACCAGGTAATGAAGGAGCATTACAAACTGTGCCAGTTATAATTCTGCTCTGATAGGCCAGGAACTAGCAAGAACAGGCCAGGAAGCACCAGGAACAGGCCAGGAAGCACCAGGAATAGGCCAGGAATGACAGCTATCTGGTGCAGGGCTCAGCTCAGTGCTGTGTGGTAGGTATTGCGCCTTTTATACCTGCATCATTTACCTACATTTTAAAACTCCTAGGACAGGTCATGATGTAAATATTTCTGTACGTTCTGACAATGTTAAACCTTTGCAAACAGGACAGGAAGTTCCTTCTATGGAACATATCTGGAAATAACTGGAATGAGGTTCCCTGTTTGTATTATGGCCCTGTATCTACAAAAGGAACCAACATTTTCTTTGTATTTAAGGAGATAGTTCTGTCTACACCGTAAAGCAGCAGTTGAAACAAGGAGGTAGTGTGAGTTGATTTCACTAGAACTAGGAAGAAGAGCCACCTCCTTCTAAGTTCCTCAGAAAAAAGAATTAGGTTTATTGCAAAAAAAAAAAAAGCATCCTGATTGATCAAGTTAACATAATATTGGTCTGAGTGCAACATTTGCTCTTGTCTTTTTATGTGCATATCAAGGCTTTAGAGAGGGATAAAAATGTTAGTTGTGACATAATCAGGATTTCTAAGAGCATATCTATGCAATGGAAAGGGACAAATAGAAATTATTTGTCTCACAAGGGTTCAGGTAAGTCCTACTCAGTGCTCTGAATTAGGGTCTGTGATTTCTTTTTGCTTTGCAGGAGCTCAGGTGTTTGAAGGGAAGCATTCTGCTTCTACCATTGCCATGACTGAGGTGGGACAGGGCAAGGTGGAGGAGCGTGATGGCTTTTGGAAGAGACATAGTCAAGCTTTTCCCAATATGCAGTAAATCCACCAACATGTTCATATCTGAGTGGTAACAGGGTGCCCCGTGAGATATCTTTGGATGGAGGTGTTACAAATAAGGGCTGCTATAACAGCAACCAACTTTGTCAGTCTGGGGGACTTAATTTTACCCTGAGTTATTTAACCAAATCTGTCTCAGGAAGTACCTGTGCTACAAATTGCTGAAAGTTATGAAAGTACTTAGGAAAGGCATTTATTTCCATGCTTTCTGAATTCCTGATAAGACATAACTTAAGTTCCTGCCTGAGATTGAGATACATGGGATGAAGCTTTGAGAAAAAATGTTACAGATATTTTATGTTGGTGGTGATAAGGATGAGTTTCTGAAAAGTAGTAAAATAGATTTGAAGCTATTAATTAATCAACTAAGAAAAGTAGACCCTACACATAGGATCGTCATGCACAAATATCAAAACCTTTCATTGCCGTAATTTGGAGAGAAAGAAGTACCATTGTACTGGAAATGCAAGCTC
The DNA here is from genome assembly GCF_901933205.1 of Camarhynchus parvulus. Classification (NCBI taxonomy): domain Eukaryota; kingdom Metazoa; phylum Chordata; class Aves; order Passeriformes; family Thraupidae; genus Camarhynchus; species Camarhynchus parvulus. The sequence continues at coordinate 61,988,128 of NC_044575.1, read as the reverse complement.
AAGAAAGCAAGGCCTTAGAGACAGCAAGCGTGGTCCTGCTGTGACCAACTGGCCAAACAAAAATAGTTTTTGACAACTTCAGCTCCCTGATAGGATTACTTAACCATCAAGAAAATGTCCATATTCTCATTCCCCAGAGGACTATTATTAAATTAAATCAAAGAAATGATATTAAAGGACTTGTGCTTCAGCATTGCATAATTCTGTTTTGCATCTGAGATTTCTTGTTCTGTGGTTAAGTTTTCTAATAGCTGATAATTTGAAGGAAAGATTTAAAAATAATTTAGCTTTTTTCTAAGAAAAAGATAAAGTCCTTTTACCTTTATAGTAGGTCTAGTTTTCACTTAAGCTAAAAAAGATAGTAAGACACCATCTGCAGCAGCTTTTATTAGCTGAGAATCAAATGTATCTAGACTTTTCCTGACAGGGTTTGTAAATTTCTGGTGAGAGGTATTTAACTCCAGCAAGGAATTAAAGGAGAGATCCATAATTTGAGCACCTTGAGCCACTGCCTTTCCCTCACGGCATAGCTCCCACCAAATCTGCTTATCCTCGTGGTGGATGCTTGTTCTCTGGAGAAGAGAAACAGAAGGCTGTTCTGGGTACTGTTGTCAGCTTCACTTTTTTTTCACAGATCTAACTATAAAATAGGGCTGAGAGAGCTACAGGGCTACATCATGTCCTCCTGAGCACCCTGCACAGTCTAAACCATGGCTAATCGGCTTTTGACTGCTAGATTCAATTGCAGCCTAAAGGATCAGTTTAATTAAATAGGAGATTAGCAAGACTAAGTTTTCCCTTGAGATTTTAAAATTCTATTGTGATTTTTATGCAGTGCATTCTAAGCTAATATAAGCAGCATTAATTTAGATTTTCTACTTATTTTTAAACTCTGTCAGGGACTCAGTATAGATCAAAAGTAAAATTGTATTTGTAAGCACTGGGTTACTTCTGTAACAACCTTTGTATTAACTGCTTACTCTTAAACTGTGGAAATTGGATTTTGCTTCATGAAACTTTCATGTAGTTTTCATGAATTTCCTAGGGACTGATTAACAGATCTTTCAATGCATATGAAAGATTCCAGCTGATGAGACACAGTCAAGGCTTTTGAGTCCTAAGTCCCATTTACTCTCTGAAAATCCACAGCATTTAAAAAGAAATATTACAATGCATTCTGAAAAATCTATAACCTCCCTGAACAAAATCTGGGCTAGATACCAAGTGCTTACATTTTGGTAGTTCTGGAAAGGGAAGGATGTTTGCAACTCCATCCCTCCTTGGCCCATGCTGTATCCTTCTGTCTGTCTCAGGCTTGTAAGGATTGGCAAATGAGTGATGCGCTGATCCAGGCTCCTGCTGAGTCAGCTGCAGACACCTTCCTGAGGTGTGCAGTAACCTACCACGTTCTGTATGGCAGCAAATCCAACTTGGGGCACCCTGTTCTAATGTTATCGTAAAGGCAGTGAGGGATTGTACAGTTTAAATGAGACTACCTTGAGTAAAATGAACACAAACATTGTGGTTCAAAGTGCATAGTTGCAATAGCATGTGTCTAACTCTTAATACTGCAAACTGTATTGAATTACTATAATATTACAAGATCAAACAATTTTTCTTAAGTAACCTACCTTCATTTTGTATTTTTCATTTGCATATATGGATAATTTACTTGCTTTTTTGCAGTTGATTTGCCGGCATTTACTGCATTGCATAAAGCTGATTTGTCTTCCTGTCTTTTTTTGTCCCCCAGAAAGAAGTCACTAAAGAGATCACTTTTGGTTTTAAAAAATAGGGGAAAGCAGAGTTTACACATTATTTTGTCAGACTGGGTGAGATAAAAGGGATTGCTTTTCATCTTTCAGTGACAAATATAGAGTGTACACTTCAGTTGTATAAATTGCTTTTGAGATTAATATTGAAATGCATTTTAGAGAGCTTGTATAACTTATCTATCATCAGAACATGAGAACTTATAAATACATTAAAGAGTGAATGGCAATTAGGTTGTTGCCCTTAAAAAGCAATTATTTAAATAACTAACATTTTTCAAAAACATTTTATTTCCTTGATCAAAGTATTTCTTTGAGAGAAAGCAGAGAAAGTCTTCTTGTATAAAATTAAGCTTACAATGTTTTATGTACATAATAAATTCAAAACAATGGCTGAGAACTTACCAATTGCCCTGATCAGTTTTGGTGCATTTCACAATAAGAGATGCTGTTTTTAAAAACATTTTTCTCTAATGCAGGTGAGACCATAAGTGTATAAGCTTAGAAACTATTAGACAAACAGTGTTTCTTTTGTCCATGGAAACAGGGAGAAAGATTAAAAGGGTTTTCATATTGAGTTTCATGGTGCTTCAACATGCCACCACTCACATTTTGATAAGGCTCTTGAAGCTTTGTGAAGTTTTTCTTTCTGCTGCTTTTGAGAGTATCATTCTATTAAGAGATATGATGGCTGCCTTGTTTTTCCTGTAAAATAGATTCCATTTATTCAAACTGCTCCAAACACACATCTCAAACACAGCCTCGACATCCCAGGGTGGCTGCTCACCATCCTGCTGTGAGCAGTGCAGCTGCTGCTGTCGTGTGGCTGATGCTCTCCTGCAGCTTTGCATGCACGTTGTACAGCATGGTTCTGAATGCAACAGCCTGATTTCCTGATAGCTTTGTACTTGCAGGTGGAGAGAGCACCACTGGTGCTTTGGGAAGGCCAGGTGTGTCCTGCTTCCTCTGGTACCTGATCCTTCTCCTGGTCACCCCAGGGCAGACAAACATGGAGTGTGATGTGCAGCCCCTTCCAAAGAGTGATCTCTGGCCAAAAAACTGTTTTTCAGGCAAGGGAGATTCCACTTTCACTTTCACTTTCACTTTCACATTCACTTTTCACTTTCATTTGTCACTTTCATTTGTCACTTTCATTTGTCACCTCTTTCACAGCTTTTTCTCGTGTCCAAGCCCTGTCCACTTCAGCCTCCCCTGATGTTATGACGTACACCTCAAACATGTCCCACAAAGGGACCTGGAGCATGTAAGGCCCCAAAACAAAACATGGCTCAAAGACCCTCTTAAAAGGGTGTATGTGTTGTTTTTTTTAATATGCTCCGAGTTAGATGCACAGGAAAAATTGTGACAAGATATTCTCAAGAAGTCAAACAACAAAAAAACTTTACTGGCAACTTCAGAAAACCAGACAACTTTGGCAAAAGGTTTAGAGCAGCAGTCAATCAACATAAAACACTTCATAGACTGCTAATTTAGTCCATTCAACTTAGCCAACCCCAAGCTTATCCTATTTTAAGTTATTCATAACTCTGAGAAGAAGTAATTAGAAGAAGAAAGAGAAAGAGAGAAAATATACAGAAAGAGACAAATATAGCTGCCACTCCTGGGTTCCAGCAGGGTCTCAGCTGATACCAAATCCAAGGAAAGGTAGGGTCAGGACGTATGCTCAACTCCTGTTCTGGCTTAAGAGCCCTTTAGCTTTCCCTGGGCCCTTTTCCCCACAGAAGCTGTTCGAGGATGCAGTCCCGGGAACTACCAGGTGAGCTGCTGTTTTACATCATAGAATATCCTGAGTTGGGAAGGACTCTCAAGAATCATGGGATCTGCTCCTGACTCCATAGAGGGCAACCCGGAAGCAAAACCCTATATCTAAAAGCATTGTCCATCCTCAGCCTTCTTCTCCTCTCTTACCTTCTTATTCCAACTCTGCCTTTTGACAGTTTTAAAGATTTGTTCTAATTCCTTCAAACTCATCTGAATGCTTTTAAAACTCATCACAAATACTTGGCAGGACAATATAAAAATCTAGTTCTTTCTCTCATGCAGATATTTTTTCTTAATGAACAGGTGCTTTTAGCAACAAATATAACAGAAAAACCAACACTGGAAAATGATAACCTGTCCTTACTACAGAAGAGAAGTTGAAGAACTTGGTGTATTTTGCATGAACTTGGTGCAGTTTGTAGGGAAACTGGTGGCAAAATGCCTAAGACTTTATGGTTTGCATTAAACCATTTAATATCTCCTAGCTAAGCTACAGGAAAGTAACTTGATTGCAAAGCATTGAAGGAATTGACATTTGTCTTGCCCTTCTCTGGATGCACTGTTTTGTGCTATTCACTTCAACATTAATTGCCTCTAATTACTAAAATGCGGCCTGGTGGCATTGTGAAAGGAGAGAGGAAGGAAAAGGGAGCACGGCTGTCTCTGTTCCAAAGAGCCAGCGAGCAGCAGGGGCCGGTGGGCGAGAAAAGAGTGAGGGCCAGCAGGGGAGAGAGCTGGCCCCAGACAGTGACCCTGTACCCCGTAACCCCAGTAACCCCAGAAACCCTGTACCCTGTAACCCCAGAAACCCTGTACCCTGTAACCCCAGTAACCCTGGCTCTCCAGTTGTCCTGCCATAGGGGCTTTTCAGCAGTCTGGGCTCTGGAGTATTGTCACCAGTGCTTTCAGAAATTCCTGGGATTTTGGCTGCCCTGACTATGATCATGAATTAAAGGCAGCACAGGTATTTTGGGGTACAGATGAGGTTCTTGCAAGAGAACATTTTAAAGAGAAAAAACAATGATCTATGGTGCTGCAAGTTTAGGACAAGGAAAAGTCGCCTTTCTCCTGGGGCTTTGTTGACTCCAAACAGACCAGCTGCAGCTTTATTGAAATGACAGTGCAGTGATTTCTCCTAGTACCAAAAGATAACAGGGGTCCAGATATTTTGCTATGTTTCAGATTTTTGAAGGGGGAGGGTCAAATCCTGAGAGTCTAACTTCCATGTAAAGAGGGATTGTAATAAATAATGGAACCACCCAAGGAAGAACAGAATATAAAGCACTGGAGGCAGCAAAGCTTCCTTTAGAGAGAAACTGTCTCACAATTTTGTTAGTTGACACTTAGAAAAAAGCAGCTTCATTTGATGTTGCACTTCAAAATCCTGAATATCCAAACAGGAGGAACTTCATAAGAAACAAGAGGACCTTGGGAGACTTTTGTCTCCCCCCCCAAAAAAAAAAAACCCAAGAAAGGGAAAATACCTGAACTGTCATTGATAAATGTGTGACTTTACTTACTTTAAAGTCTGTAACTTGCATTTGGATCCTTGTGGGAATTCCAATAAATATATTAAAGTACTTCACAAATCCCCCTGAAATGAAGTCAGTGCTGGAACGTTAATCCATGTCTGTTAAAAAAAAAGGGTCTAGTTTGCAGAAAATGTAAACTCTCACAAAGTCAAATCTTTTTAAAACCCAGGTAACTCACAGAAGAAATCCTAATGTTTAATTGCCTTCTGTGTCTGATTCCTATCAGTCATAAAGTAGTTTTAGTCAGAGGCTACCAGCCATTTACAGGTGTTTCTACTGCTTGTGGTGACAACAGCCTTGCAGCAAATCTGGAATTTGGGGTTAGTGCTCTCTTGTCAGATGTCCTATGTGTTGCTTTGGTGGCTTGCTGTTGACTTGTCTTCTACCTAAAATACCTTAATCCCTAAATACATAATTTGCTTTCCCGTAGTCCTTTCAAAGTCTGTGTTCAACTCAATTTATTTTGATGGAGACCTGAAGAAAAAAAAATCTACTTCTCCGTTCATGTAATTCTGTATCTCTCTCAAGATTTTGTAACAGTCACTAGTAATAAATAATGCAACTCTGGCACAGAAATATGCAGGCTGATCTACAGACCTTACTTCAAAGCCAATCTGCATTTTATTAGGTTTCTTTCTGTCAGTCTGCACATAATGTTAGACAGCCTTTTCAGTCTTAATAAAACAGTCTATACATTTCTTCCTTTATCATATTTAATGTAAAAAAATAAATGCTGCATGCAGTAATGCCAGCACATGCCATCAGCAGTCAGGAATATGAGACAAAGCAGGGAGGTGAAATGCAAAGACCTTTCAGTTCAGTATTTTATCAGGACCCTGCTATCTTCTCCCTAGGAAATTGAGTCCCAACATTTTAAAATGGACATTCTGGACCTTAATTCCTCTTTCTTCATCCACTTCTTAACCAAAAGAGGTCAGAATTGTAACTAGTCAAATGGCAGCTCTGCAAACTGCGGCATAGAGCCATCCTTCTTAGATTAGTACAGCTGATGAACATGAAATATTCTTTATTCTATTGTTCTGGCTCTAAATTTGTCTTTCCCCAGTTTCTGATAACAGAATGTTTCCATTTCTTGCCAGTTTGACCGTTTGGATTTCGTGGGAAGCTATGTCAAATGACTTGCTAAGAACAAAACTAACAAAGTCCACTGCTCGGCAGAGAGAGCAGTCAGACTGCTCGGGCATGACTCATGGATAACTCATAGATCCTTGTCATTTGCAAAGTAAGTGCCTCTAGTTTGGACTGCTTTTCACGCTACAGACCTTGCTAAAATTAAAACCAGATCTGTAACATGAAAAAGAGAAGACCAGAAATTGGAAATGAGTAGGAGATAACTTATTAAGGAAAAAAAAAAGGAAGTAAAATATGATGTTATTAGTTTTCTTATTAATTTAATATACAGTGATAACTCCTGTCATTTGTTCATTTAGAAATGAATAATATGGTTGTAGCCAAAACAGAAACACCATCAGCTTCACAGGGTCATGTGAAAGGAAGAGATTAGAGAATTCTAGGGAGGAAAAAACCAAAAAAGAGAGATCCCTGGAAATCAACGAGCCCACTGTGGTCTTGGTCTGCTGAGTATAAACCCTAATCCAGCAAAGATCCAGAGACGCTATGGTTTAACTGTATTTGTATAATAAATAATGAGAATTAGTATCTATAATGTATTGAATCCATTAAAAATATCATTGCATTACTGTAATGTTAATTATATTTTATTATATACTACAGACATTATTTATATGTTCATTATGCATAATCTATATGTATTATGTGTAATAACAATCTGTATAATTAAATAAATTCCTAGTAATATGAAATGCTCATACTGTCACTGTTGGTACAGAAGTCAATCTGAATAATATATAACATGAGTGGCCTTGCTAAATTCTGTTTAAAGCTTCTGCTAGCAGCAGATAGTGCTGCTAGTGTTCATTTTACTCTTACAAATGGAGAAATTTGCATAACAATTTCAGTGTAACAAGCAGAGTATAAATATCTCACGAGAAACTGTTAGGTAACAACTCAGCAGTGATTAATTGAAGACCTGTGTTACTTGTTCTGTTGAGTAATCCAGGATGACAAAAATGCTTCCCACTGGGTAATGTTATACTCAGAGTGTCATTAAATATTAGTGCTAGTTTCAAATATTAGTGCAGTTATTAAATATTAGAGCTAGTTCTCCTTCATTCCTTTGCAAAGCAATAGAATTTAAAGTAACAGAAAATGAGGTCGTTTTAACGGGATTATGGAGTGTAGTGAGAACACCTTATCAGCTTTATTTACATAGCACAAACAGACACTGTTTTTGTTTATATATCCCCATTTAACAAAATGCAATGAAAAACAAAACTAAGATTCCTTGATTTATCCTGACCAGACTCCAATGACAATTCTGTCAAAGAATTAATTTTGCATGAGCTTTTGGTTTTTTTAACTGGCTGGTACTGTGAGAACAAGTTGTGACTATCTTAGAAGTGTGTTGTTTATGCTAGAATATTTTGTGTCAGATTAATTGCAATTATGCAGCTCTTCAGAAATTCAATGCAGAACAGCTTACTGATGGGGTGGAGAGATTATTGGACTTATTTCCACACTATGTCTTGATGAATACTGCAAATGTGAAAACTTGAAATAGTGCATGTCACAGGGAGAGTGGGAGCTGTGGATGAAGTTTACTTAAGAAGCTTTGCTGTCTGAGAAGTTTGTCTGAGAGGCAGAAAGAACTCCTTTGTGTGTTTAGCCTCCTTCACAGGAAAGGGTTTAAATGAAGGTAAATCCTTCTTTAGCCTCAGATTTTGGCAACAGTTTAAATTTAAGGAAGCACTTTGTTCCGCAAGTTCTAATGATGGCAAATCAGATATATTTATATAAAAATGAATTATTTATTATGACAAATGAACAGACATAACAGGCAAAAGATCTTAATCAAAATTACTATAGAGTATAAAACTAAAAGAACTACTAGTACATCATAGCATCACGTAGAACAATGCACTGTATCAAGTTACCTATATTAAAGCTAGGAAAAGAAGTAATACTGATTAGGAGTCGAATGTAACTTTCTGCCACAATGGTGATGATGTGCACTAATTCCTTCACTCAGCCCCTGGTGAGTAACTTTGAAACAATTGCCCCTACTGATGGGAGAAACTCCACGGGTCTCCAGGAAACTGTATGGAAGACCTGCTCTGTGGAAGTGTCCTGTGGCTTTTATAGTTGTAAAGTAAATGGCTGTCACTCAGAAATTCAGCTTATCTTCCAGATCTTACTTCAAAGTAAGATGTTTATTGGCAGTCGAGAGATGCCAGAGCAGTGTCAACTCTGGTGCCAAAATGATGCCAGAATGGCTCACTACAAGACAACTTGTCCTGCTTGAGTTATCTGACTGGTTAACAAACAATAGGTAAGTTTTCACGGGGGGTAAGATGCCCTGCTAGAGCGCAATATCTTCCTATATTTACCTATAAGCCAGTCCAAGTAGTTTGCATTACTTGCAGTGGAATGATAAACATAGGTGCCAAGTTCAGTACTCCTAGAAGGGATGACACATGGCCACCTGTGTCTGTATCAATAACTCAGGAAGGAAAATGCAAAATGCTCAGAGATGGTCATCTCATCTCGCAGAAATTTGTGTGCCTTGTTTGTGCATTTAATCCTGACCACAGCTAAGCACCCAAACCAACTCTGGAGAGAAGTGCTTGGTTCTTCATTTCTGGATGTCTTTGAATTAGAAAGTAATCATATTTAACTAAGGATATCTCCAGAAATACAAACACAGGAGCAATAAAGTTAGATTTAAAGACCCAAATAATGCTGAAGATATACTGTAGTGGCTGCTTCAGAATTTGTACTTAGTTGCTTTCTCAAGCGCTGTGGTGGTGGTGTTCATGTCTATATGGGTCTTTCACTTAAAATCACCATGCAGGAATGTCTTGTATATGAAAACCCATGTCAGGATATTCTGTATTCTGGCCTTTAATCTCTGCCAACCAGACAGACTCTGCCAGTGTGGTGAGGAAGCTGCAGTCCCTTGCAGCCACCTGGCCGGGTTCTGCTGCCCTGCTGCCGCAGGGACATGCCCATGTCACAGGACATGCAGTCTCTGCAAGAGGTCTGCTGCCATGCCTGTACAAAGACTGTGATGCCCAGTGCCAATGCCTCCGCGCAATTCCTGTCTTCTTGGGCAGGAAGCCTTTGGGAGAAATGTTTGACTTGGCAGCCAGGTCCTTGCTGTGTGATTTGTACGGAGCTTCGCTCCACACACCTGCAATGTTTTGTGTCATGCCCACTCTACAAGTTGCAAGATATCTAATTTGAAATCCCACCCAAGCTGCAGCAGGCCAGAACTGGATTGAGGACAGTTTATCTCCATCCTACTCCTTTAAATTTGAAGTTTCACTGGAGACAGACTGCTGTGGATCTGATTTTGGGCTCTTAGTGGTGCCTTCTCTGGTCTTCCTCAGTGAAGATCACAACCTGCTTCCTTGGTTATACATACTTTCCCACTCCTTACATTGCAGAGAATTTGTGTTTCAATCAAACAACTTTTCTTTAAAATAAACTCAAGCCTTAAAATTCTAATTCTCTTTACTAAAGAAACAGCTGTTTTCTTTTGCCATATGAGTCCTGAATATTTTTATTTGCTTCCATACATATTTTGATTGTTCTATGCTGTCACACAATTATTTTTCACTACGTCCTTGACAGATTGAATGTGACTGTTTAAATTGTATCTTGTATATATACCTGTTTATCATCCTTTTATTCAGTTTTAACAATCTGAAAGGCTGCTGGAAATTATTCAGTTCACATTTGTCTTAATTGCTGAACACAGTAATTGTGATGGGAGCTCCTGAAGACTCTCTTGAGTGTTACGCCCTTATGGGAATGTGCAATGAATAGAGGTTTGCCCTTTTACAATATTTTCATTATTTTCTTTATTCCCCTCACTGTTGTTGATTCTTTACAAATGCTCAGCAGACCAACAATGCCAAGTTTTAAAGCACTTAATTAGTGTTTGGGGCATGGGTACATGGAATAGGAAATCAAGGACATGTTTGGGTGTATTTTAAGCATGCATTTTCTTATAACCGTCTCAAAACCCCTCAGTCCTTCTCTTATTTGCATATATGGAATAATAATTTTTTAATAGTGTCTTGACAGTCTTTTCATTATCCAGACCTGTAGAAAACTATGACTAATGGTTCTTATTCCTCTTACCTTCCTTAAAATGTTTCTGTATATGTCAGGAAAAAAATCTCTAAAGACCAGTCATTCCTATTCTGCAAACTATCATGTAATCACAGAATCAGAGAATGGTTTGGGAAATCCTACTGGAGCAAACCCACAAGAACTCTGACTTCTGCTATTCCTCTCCACCATTCTCACAATGACTTTTACAGCTTTTTGGGAGCAAACAGACACCAGGCGGATTGAATCCCAGTGCACTGCTGAGGGGACTCTCCCTTCTAAACAAGGGCTGCTCTGTGACCGTGTTCACAGGGGTTTTTGGATGAGGGAAGAGATGAGGATCTGACTCCATGTTTCAGAAGGCTTGATTTATTATTTTATGATATATATTATATTAAAACTATACTAAAAGAATAGAAGAAAGAAGAAAGGCTGCACTGCTCAGTACATCTTTCCACACAGTAAAACCCCGTATACATGCTCAGTGCTATAACATTTTCCAGGATGGCCCACTGTGCATGCATATCAAAAGTGATGAAGCACTCCAAATATTACACTTGAATAAAGAGTACATACACATATATACAACCTTTAAACAAAAGCGACTTTGTGTAATAGAATAAAGCACCAGTAGAAGTATTTAAAGAACATGGTTTCCTTTTCTAATCTACTTTGTTCACAGAAACAACTATTAAAGGCACTAAACACATCTGAGTTTATGAAGCCTTGACCTAGTATGTGTCAGTCATTGCTCAGGGGACGATGGTAGATTTTCATGACTACCAACATTGCATTAACCCTAACCCTGCACCACCCAAGGAACCCTCTTCCCACTCCTGTATATTCTTGAATTTCCCAAATGCAGGACCTTCCTCCGTGTGAGTTTCCCCTCCCACTGTGGCTCCAGCCTCAGCAGAATGCAGGCTCGCCCTCCTCGGTGGTTTTGTGAGCAGTGCTTTGTCCAACGGCCCCAGGGCATGAGTTACCATCGAGGTCAGTTGGCACTCCTCCACCAGTACTCGCTTTCTCAAAGTACACTGCTGTTTTCATTTTAAAAACCAGACATTTTACCCTATTCTTTATGGCCAGTTGCACCACGATTTTAAAAGTTTCAAGGCATAAATACTATCTTACTTGGCAATTACGTTGCTCAAGATGATACAAAATAACCACTCTGGAAATACTTCGTGTCTTTGCGTTCTGAGCATCCTTCAGGGCCAGAACCTGTCTGCACTCTCTCCCTCCTACAGTATATAAAAATTAGATGTGATTACTTGTTTTGAAAGTGGCAAACAGCAAAATCTGTTTACAAAGAACCTAATTTTCTTGCAAAGTTGCACAAGATTGACAAACAAAATGAAGGACTAAGCCTCCACTGACTGCTGTGGCTGCAGGGCAAAGGGTATTTGGTCTCCACAGAAACACTTGCAGCCTGCTCCTGAGCAGAACCATCAGGGTGTCTCAGGGCTGCCCAGGACCAGGGGCTGCACTGTGTCCAAGTATTTGTGAAAATGCGGAATTTTGTACAGCTGCCCCTTGTTTTCTTGAATTTTGGATACTTGACTGCACTGTTAGATTGTGTGTTGCTAATATGGAAACAGGTGAGTACAGACTGCATTAGAAAAATTGTCCAGGAATTGTTAGGTGTGTTCGTATGCATGCACAGAACACCTAAAAACCTTATCAAAGAGCTCCTGTGAAGTGGTACTTCACTACACTCACCATATGACAGCTCTTATGTAATTTAAAAATTGGCTTATTTTAAAAACTGTTAAATGCATACAACTATTTATTAAAGCAAACAGAGGACACTCTGAACTAATAAACCACCACAAATTCAGAGCATTTTGGGATTATATCTTGCTTCATTTGGGTGAACTTAATATGAAGCTGCAAAAAGTGTAAAAAACTGCTTCCTGACATTTGAAAACTGTGTTTGTGTTTGAAAACGAACTCTAGTTGTTTCAGGGACAGCTGCAGAAAGAATAATTTCTACATGTCCTTCAAATTTGAATAGGGATATTGAAAAATGCAGCAGGGGGACAAGCTGACATGTTTTCTTTTGAATCAATTCAGGATCTTCTGCTGAAAAGATCTCTGATTGGATTCCTCAGCAACCTTTCATCACTGAAGCAAATTTGATATTCTCACTCCTCATTTAGGGGACAATCCTCAGTTTGAAATCACTAAACTTCAGGAAGACAAATGGGTTTTTCCCTCTAAATGAAGAAGTGCTTAAGCTTTGGACTATTGTGCCAGGTGACAAATTAATCAACTTCTGGCTTGTTGCCCTGACTTATTTGTGTTTTGGCTTAATCTCATGTGAATCCATTTTCCTGCTCTCAAATACATAAAATCAAAGAGCAGATTTGCTGTGACTCATGTGTTTTTTAATATATGTTTATCCTAAGTGGAAGTCAAACTGCAAGAACATTAGATATTCCAAAAGTTGTAGTCTAAAAGTCTTACTAGAAAGGAAGTGATGCCACTGTCCACTTTAGATAGAAAACCATAATTCAGTCCATTGAAGAATTAACCTCCAAATTACCTTTTAGTAAAAATACATTAATTAAAACTTAGCACTGATAAAGTATGCAAGAAAGGCAAGATTTCTTTAATGGTTTAACTTCTACTAGCAAGGGCTGTTAAAAAGGATAGGAAATACTGGATTATGGAAAAGAACTGCAATGTAAAGAACCGTGGCCATTGGGCTCTCTGTGCCCATCTTTCAGCTTTAGGGCTCTTTAAGCTTTACCATCATTTTCCCGGAAAAACAGGGAAGGGATTCAAGACTTTAGCACTGCAGAATCACAGAGCAGCCTGGGTTGGGAAGGATGTTGAAAGATCATCTGCTCCAGCCTTTTGTGGAAAAGGAGCCTGGGAACATTTTCCCATACCCTGTCCAGCTGCATGTTGAGCCCTACAACAATGGGGACTCAGCCTGTCCCTGGGGAGGTTGTTCCAGTGAATTATTGTTCTCACCATTCTCTTCAGCAAAGGGCCAGGCCTCCCAGGCCTTCATCTGTAGTGGGATCTAGTGTTATTCCATCCCAGGTGCAGAATTTTGCACCTGACTTCATTAGCCCTCACACTGTTCTTGCTAACCCAGTGTTCCAGCCTGTCCAGGTCTCTGTGTGAGCTGCTCTGCCTTCTCATGTGTCTTCCTCACCAAACAGTGCAGTATCAGCACACTTGGTGAGAGTGTTTTCCATCCCAAATCATTTATGAAGGTGTTGAGCTATGTGGGACCCAGTATCAGTCGCGGGGGGAGCTCCCCTCTGGCAGGCTGCAGCCTGAGTAAAACCCATTGGTCAGTGCTCTGAGTGCAGGCTATCTGACAACTTCTCACCCATCTCAGAGACCAACCATGCAACCTGTGTCTTGTCCATTTGTCCAGGAGGTGTCTGTGAGGAATGGTGTTGAATGTTTTGCTGAGGTCCAGCTAAATGACCACCACTGCTCCCCTGTGTAGACAGAAAGTGGTACCTTGTTAAACAGAAGGGGATAGGATAGGATAGGATAGGATAGGATAGGATAGGATAGGATAGGATAGGATAGGATAGGATAGGATAGGATAGGATAGGATAGGAGAGGAGAGGACAGGACAGGACAGGATAGGACAGGACAGGACAGGACAGGACAGGACAGGATAGGACAGGATAGGATAGGATAGGATAGGATAGGATAGGATAGGATAGGATAGGATAGGATAGGATAGGACAGGACACAACAGGACAGGCTAGGCTAGGCTAGGCTAGGCTAGGCTAGGCTAGGATAGGATAGGTCAGTTGAAAGGAGCCTACCATGATCATCTGGCCCAATTGCCTGATCACTTTAGGGCTGACCAAAAGTTAAGCATGCTGTAAGGATATTGTCCAAATGCTTCTTCAGCATGGGCAGGCTTGGGACAACCACTGCCCCTCTAGAAAGTCTGTTCCAGTGCTTGACCCACCCTCCCAGTGAATAAATGCTTTCTAATATCTGGTCTGAGTCTCCCTTCATGCAGCTTTGAGCCATTCCCAGGCATCCAGTCCTGGATTGCAGAGGGAAGAGCTCAGCCATTCCCTCTCCATGTGCCCCTCTTGGGAAGCTGCAGGGAGCCATGAGGTTTCCTCTCAGCCTCCTTTTTACCAGAGTACACAAACACTTTATCTCATTAAAAGGAGCAAAAAATGTAACAAAATTAATACTTCATTATCCCTTGTGACACAGAGAATGAGAAAAAGGCATATTAAATTTATCTAGATTGAATAGAATTGAAAAGATAAAATATTTTCAAAAAGTATATTAAAAATATTTCTTTTTGAACATGTTATGGTAGGTTTATCTTACAGAAATATTGTTAATAATTTATGCATTCCAAAACTCAGTATTTAAACAATCATCTCTGTACTTTAATCCTTTAGTAAAGACAATAAGAATCACTGGAAAGTTCTACCTTATGACCAATATTACACCGTAAAAATAAGAATATGCATGATCAGATTAAGCAGTACGGATATGATGACATTTCCAGGCTAACAACACAGTTATAAAGGCCTTAGAAAGTAAGAATTAGACTCTGTCATTAACATTCAAGGTGTAATATTTTCATTATTTGTCATTTTATCTCAATACTATATGAATATTCATAGACACACACCTTGATTGCCACCAGTGACAATGGCAAGCATTTCTAAATTATTCAGCTACATATATTATCTATATTTATGATTCTTGTTCAATTAACATTGGCTGAAAAGGAATTATTTTTCATAATTCATATATTCATAAATATAATGTTGTATATATTATTACTATTATTAACTTTTTTTACTCTCTGTACAAAACAGAAAAAAGAGAAACAGTATTCATTAAGATGAAAGCAATAAATAATGAAGAGCAGTTCACCAGAATCCCAGCCCTTGATGTTTCAACCCCTCCCTGTGACTCAGAGTCAAGGACTGACATGGTCAGCAGGAGATAACCAGAGCCCGGTTCTCCACTGCCTCATAGGCATTGTGTAGCCCCACTGTCCTTCCTGCAGATCCACCCAAACCCCACGAGTGCAGGGAGAGCCCCTGCAGCACCTCGGAGGCTGTGGGGACCAGCAGAGGCTCAGCTGCAGTCGCATGTGCTGCTGTGCTCCCAGGACGTGGCTCGGTGCTCAGCCAGCTCGTGCAGTGCTGCAGCAAGCTGGTGCTGAGTTACGCAGATTGGTTTGGAAAGCCAGGTTCCTGCTAAGGAAGGCAGGAGCCTCCCCTGAAATGGAGAATGTAAAACCTCCCCACCCCTCCCAATTGCTATAAATTTTAAATTAAGGGGCTCTCAGGCAAAAATATGGGAGCAGGAAATAACAGTTCTTTAATAGGGAAAAGGAAAAAAAAATAAAGGATAAAATAAACAATGCAGTACACCAGAACAACACTGCCAGAGTCAGAACCCAAGCTGACACCCTGTGGGTCAGGGTGCTGGCAGCAGTGCCATTGGAATTGTGGCTCAGCCCTCCTGCAGTATCAGGGGTGGTTCTGCTGGAGCAAGGGGTGGACTTGCTCCACTCCTATAGAGAAGGGTGGAGTCTTCTTCTGAAGATCCAGGGGAAGGAGAGGCAGCTGCTGTTCCTCTGGGGAATCCGAGAAGCCATGATGGCGTCTCAAAAACCTCTGGATTTTATCTGGGGAGCAATGCTTGGCTCCTCCCTCTGGGCTCATATCTCCCAATGGGATGCTGTAGTTCTTATCAGCCATGCAGTGATATTCAATGGCTGTTATCAGCAGATGTCCCCTCCCGAGGGAGGTGTGAATGTGGTCACTCAAAGAGAGAGATGAAGCAAACTGCCCAGTTGACAAAGATAATCTGCCATACAGATGGTAATTGAAAACAACTTGCATTGCAATCTTCAACAGTAACGCAGATTGCTGCCATAGAAGTTAGCAGAGGAGGAGAAAGACCTGAAGGTGATGGTGGGTTTGGGGCTGGATGTGTGTTGGCAGCCCAGAAAGCAGCCGTGGCCTGGGCTGCATCCCCACAGTGTGGGCAGGTGAGGGGGGATTCTGCTGCTGTCCTCTGCTCAGCCGGGGTCCCACCTGGAGTCCTGCATCCAGCTTTGGGACCTCTGCACAAGAAGGATGTGGGCATTTTCCAGCACTTGCAACTTTGTAAAATTCATTGTGAGGTTTTGTATGCAGTTTAGCTGAGGGGGTGCAGAATAATATATGACCAGTATTCGCTTTGCAATTAGGCAGGTCAGTTTACAAATATCTCCAGTTCTCTGTGATTTAATAAGGCTGAACAAATCTGAGTCACAAGACATTAGGAAAGCAGTCCAAATGGGGAAGAGAGTGTGAGGTGACACAACACAGCCTGGTGCCCCCTGTCACCTGTCTTCAGCACAGTCCAGCTTCGCCAGGATCAGAGCACTGGCAGGGCTTTGCTGAGACAGGTGCCTCAGACATGCAGTACAACGGCCTGCTGCAAGATTAAGTAGGCTCAGACTGTGCAGATTTGATGCTCCTCCTTTCAAGAAATAGACGAGGAAAAGAAGAGAAGCATTTGAATAGTCATCAGGGGGAGTTTGCCTCTGTTCTGATGTGATCTGACAGCAAAGGAATGTCTGGCCACGCAGTGCACTACAGCACCTTGGGCTTTCCAGTTTGTGCACTCTGCCTGTCGAGTTCACCTGATCTTTGGTGTGGTTATCAGTGACTCCAAGAACAGCAGTCAGGTTCCTTGCTCTGCTTCTAGCCTACTTCTGTTGTCTCTTGGAAATGTCTCCTGTTTTGTGGTATGCCCTGGGTTCTCAGTACATGAGCAAAATGATGCAGGGCTGCTGGGCACCCATGCTGACAGGAGGCAGCTTCCCCTGTCCCTCTCAGCTGACTGCTCAGACATCAACCTGCCAGCTCTGAGTGCAGCCACTCAGGGATCTGCCCAAGGGAACTGCTCACAACTGGCTTCTTCACATGGAAAAAATGGGGGGCAAGGTGGAGTGAAAATGATGAGGCTGAAGCAAGGAGTGAAGTCCACCTGAGTGGGGAGTAATTTACTCATGATTGCAAGGGAGCAGCCTGTGGTAGTTACTTTTGGACAACCACAGTGGCTTTTGAGCATCACGCTGCGTGCAGCTGGGCTTTCTGCATGTGATGGACATAGGCGCAGTACAGAGCAATCATATGACCAGCAGCTTCATATTGAAAGACCTAGAGCAAAACAGGGAAGTTCATGGGTTGAGAGATGCAAAGCAAAATCACTGCCAGTCCCTGCTACTGTTACTCACCAGTTTTCGTGGGTGTGTTTTTCTGCAGGGATGTGCAATTGCTCCTAAGTAATATGTTCCTGCATTTGGTTTCTGCATTAATATACCTTATTTTTTTTGCGGAATGGTGACCTCCATGTGAAGACAGCACACCATATGCGTGGTCATTTTTGCCACCTTTCAAGTACAACTACTGCTTGTTTAATTTTTATCCTCCATTCTGGCACTTTCTGCTCTTTATTTTTTCATGCAGTGATTTTTACTTCCATCTTCTCCTTCCAGTGTTGAAAAATTCTGTCCCCATTTTTCTCATCTTGTTTCATGTTTCAGGTGCTAATAAAACAAAAATGTAAAAGAAACTTCATAACCCACTGATGTCACGTTCTTTTTCTTGGCTTCATCAGAGAGGAACTTGGAAACCTCTGTGAGGTTTTGTGTTGCCTGACAGCTGGTCTCTCACCAGTGTGGGTCTGTGACGCCGGGTGTGCTCATGTAAGTGCATTTAATGGAAAAGACCAAGTGGGGAAAATGGCCTATAATAATCCCATAATAATTTCTATTATGTCAATCTCTTTTTCAACAATGAGAACCTCTGTTCTTCAGATCATTCATGATTTTGCAGATTCCTTTACTGTCTTTTTCTAATGCTTCCCTTGCATGCATTTTCAGCTGAAACAAGACTGTGCACTCAAATAAGAGTCACTGAAGCCTTAAAAAATAAGAAGTCTGTTTTCCACGCTAGATGTACTAATATTGACATGTACATCTATGGCTGTAAGGTGAATGTGTGTTTTTGCATGTGGCCTATGAGATACTGGGGAGAAATTCTTCCCTGTGAGGGTCAGGAGGCCCTGGCACAGGGTGCCCAGAGAAGCTGTGACTGTCCCATCCCTGCAAGTGTCCAAGGCCAGGCTGGACATTGGGGCTTGGAGCAGCCTGGGACAGTGGGAGCTGTCCCTGCCTGTGGCAGAGGGGTTGGAACAAGGTGGTCTGGAAGGTCCCTTCCCACACAAACAATTCTTTGATTTTATGCCAGGGCAGTAAAAGACAACAAGTATTTTTATAGGAACAGTACAGGCACAAAACCTGGGAATTCTTCCAGGCATCTGAACACCTAAACACTGCAAGAGCAAGATAAATATTTCTGAGATCCGTGGGGATCATCAGGAGGCTGCCAGCCCGCAGGGAGCCCGGTGCCAGGCTGCCCTGCAGATGGCACCCCTGCGCTGTGGCTGCCTGGCACGGTGGCGCTCCGGGCTCAGGCTCTGTGCTGTAAGGGGTGCTTGGTGTCACCTCGCCTTTGCTCTGAGGCAGACTGTGCTGCAGCATTTTATGGCTTCAGTAAAACATGCTGGACACGATTCATAGCTGTTATTTACTTTTGTAAAACAAATGTGCAGATTTCCTGTGTTGCAGGGTCACTAATGTCAAGGGTGTTTTGAATACATGACAAAGCACACATTGTGGCAGTGACCAGGTCACCTGTCAGACCCTGCTGACTGAAGGCTTTGCCTAGTGGCCATTACACCCATACTTTCACTTTGTTTCAGGCAGCAAAGAGCAAGAAAATCAATGTCACAAAAACACATACAGCTTTCCCTCTGAAATATTTGTCTAACCATTTTTAACACCTTTCCCTCGAAAAATATCCTACTGGGGGAGAGTCATGGGACTGAGAAAGGTGGAGATGGATGGGAAGGAAGAAAGGAAATTTCATACCAACAGGTGTGTCGTATTATAACCATGTAGCCCTGTAACATGGTATTGCTTTTGCTAATAACATGCCCTGAGCTCTGTGCTGTTTGCCAGGCCTAGTCACGCCTGCTCTGCCCAAACTGGGTGTGCCCTGCTTGCAGCTCCTTCTTATCCAGTTGAGCTATGATAACAATTTTTCTAAGTCACCATGTGTCTGTAAACCATCATTTTTCACAGACCTGGAGCTCTGGATGGACAGCCTGCACAGCCCAGGCTGCTTTAGCAGTAGTGCTGTCAGCAAGTGCAGGGTCTGTCCAGCACTGCATCTCATGTGCATCCACAGGTGTGTGGATCCCAGTGTGAAAAACCTACCAAGGAACTGGGGAGAGTGTAATAAATGGGATTCAAGGTGGGGCTGAACATATGGAATGTGAAGAGCACTGGAGGGAGCTGGGTTTAGTTGGGTGACAAGGCTGCTAATGGACAACCTAAGCCTACAGGTACTTGAAAGTGAGGTAAGATTCTGTGACCTACATAGGCAGTCAGCACAGTATCAAAAAGACATAAACTCCTCCTTTTATTGACTCACTGTTTGCCTGTTTCCCCTTGTTTGCCTGTCTGCTCCAGTTGCCTTATTCTCATAGCGAACATCTGTACTGATGTTTCTGAGCAGAATCCTTTCTGGTCTGTACTTGTGCAGCGAGTAGAAGAACAGGGCTGTAATTCATGCCTGAATTTCCTGGATATCACACAATTAGAGCTGGCAGCAATAACAATAGACTGTTCTGCACACAGTATAGGTAACTGTGTATAAATAACCACAAAGATGAAAAAAATAAGAGAAAAGATGGGAATTTTCATGTTACCTAGAGACAAACTGTGAACTGCTGTCTCTTGTGTTCAGCTCATTAACTGCAGCTGTCTGAGAGGGAAAATTGTGCACGAATGAGCCGTGATGTGTAAGCCACGTCCTGGCTGATGCTTGACCTGCAAACTTGTGCAGTGATTTCTTTTTCCTTGTCAATTGACACAATGATTTCTTCCTTTCACACTAGTTTACAGACAGCAAATTACCTTCTGGAGCAGATTTGCACAAGTGCTCTGTTCAGCCTTGAGAAGAAGTTTTCAGATTCAGCATTCAAAAATTAACGAATCCTGGACAATTCTTTCCTTCACCCCCTGAACACGTCTGGCCTTGGGAGCAGAGACCCTGTTTAGACCAGAAACACAATCTGACTGGCAACAGGATTTTAAACAATTTCGAGGATCAGGTCACCAAGAGGTCAGGGGAGGAATTGTTACAAGAATGTCAGGATGGGAGCTAAGCCCTCTAACGGGTCTGTCTGACAAAAGAGATTAAACCACTTTAAAAATGGTTTGCTTACACTTCTGAGGAGGAGAAAATGGTGATGTAATATTGTGTGTTTCTCTGCCATCTTGGGCCCTGACTCCTTGTACTGACAAATACATAAAGGTTCTGATAAAATATGGTATTATAAAATGAAAGGAAGCATTAGTTTGTTTCCTTCAAATGAATTAAAAGAAACAAAAAAACCCCCACATTTTCCTGACCAACATATAATTCCAAGTTTCAGAAAGAGTCTTCAAACATGGTCCTAACATTTCAAGTGAGTTTGTCTGTGGTGACATGAGTCAATTGAAAACCCTACTTCCAAAAGCAACCATGAGGGTGAATAAAAGCAGAAGCATGTATGAATGTAGAAGGATTCTGGAATAAATCACATTGAAAGAATTCTTTTTTTTCCTCTGAAAAATATCCTGCATTAAAAAATAAATAAATTTTAAAAAAATTATGGAGAAAATTATACTGGCCACTATTGAAAGGCACTTGAAGAATAATGGAAAATACACACCAAAAAAATCCATAGGCATGAGTCCCTTGGAGTACTTTGGACCACAAAATAAACATGGATCTTTAGGGAATTTTATCCTAACAGGAGAACTGATGGCAAGGGAAGCATTTCTCTGTCCAGAATCTCTTTCAAAGAAATTATACTCCCTGCAGAAGTAGCATGCTTGTTGCATTTTAGGTGGTAGTTCACATGAAACTAGCAGTGAAAGCTGAGATGATTAAAGCTCAGGGAGACTGAAACTGCCACCCTAGGAACAGTGCCTTCCACTTTGGTACACAGACTACACTGATGGTTTGCATTCCTTAATGGATTCTCTGATTGTAACACCTTCAGCTGTCTTGGATTGCAGACCTGTCTCTCTTGCAAGAGAAAGGAAGAACATATGATCTGTGCATACAGGAAGAAAACAAGGTAAAAGTAGGGCTGGATCCCAAACTCACACTGATGCCATCTGTCTCTGCCGTAAGTCTCTTGGGGTACATGGCCTGTGCTGACTTTGATCATGGGATGGGCACTACCAAGGAACTGAAATACAAAGAAGTGGCAGTTGTAGGTAAAACGGTCACTTGAGGGTAATAATGAGGAAATATATATTCTCTGCATCTCCTGTCAGGAAGATGAAGGACACTTGCTGAACAAAGGCAAGAGTTTGAAATGAACACAAGGGACTTCATTATGCAACATACGATTAGACTGAGGAAATTGCTGCTGTAGGAAGTTCTGGAGGTCAAGCAAGTAACAGCATTCAAAATGTGATTGACTACTATAAAGAATATTTTAAAATATGATCAAACATTTGTAAAAATGTTGGAAAGTATATTCTTTTTTTATGTCAGGCCATAACCTTTATGGGAGACAAAGATGAGTTAAAGCAGTTAACAAAGTTCATAAATTAAGGTAACATGATATAATTGAATTATTTTGTCATCATAAATCATGATACACGAAATCCTAAAGTTAGTGCCTTATATCTCAGAAATCTTTACTGGGCTAAAACATTTCAGACTTTGGGACACTAGATGGAAAGCCACCGAAATCAGGGAAGGTTTCAATTCCAGCAATTTTGAACCCTCTGAAAATGCTGTGGAGTAAATGAAGTGAAGGCTTGAGTATCCCTTGCTGCTGAACTGTATAAATGAGCAAGTGATAATCCCAAAGATGCCTGTCAAACAGACTAGGGTTAGGGATGGGGTTTTGCAGGAGCTCCCTTCCTTTACAGCACCAGGTGCACGGCACAAGAGAGGGAAAAAGAGGGATCTTCACGCCACACAGAACAAATACTCATGTCATTAACACCTCATCACTCACTGCCGCTAAGTATGAAAATGTCTGTGCTGCAGAAGGAATTGGGTCTTTCTTCTCTCTTCCTACCTCAGTTGCTTGGTTAATTGCACATCAAAGGAACAGGAGCACCTAAGCACTGCAGTTGTCCAGCTGAAGTGACAAATTTGATGTGAGGCTGCAGCCATTGCCTCAAAGTAGAGCTGAAACTGTTATGCTCGTGCCCCTTAAGTGCTTCTGTGCTCCACAAGACCCAGGAGCTGGTGAAAGAGGGGGCTCAGACACAGCACAGGGGCCAAGGTAAAGGCTGATGTCTCCTCTGAGGAAGTCCCCAGGTGCAACCACGGTGAGACATGGGGCACTGGAGAAGCAAACACCACTCTGGCTCCACTGGGTGGGACCAGAACCAAGCCCACTTTCATTATTGTTACCAGAGCAGAATTGGAGGTCCTTTCATTTTCTGTGTTTTCTCCTGAAACTGGGCCCTGAGTTCAACCATCCGAGGATGTTTAAGCACACAGGGCATCACCTAAGTGACTAAACAGAAACAGAAAACTTCACTGCCTTGCCATTAGCTCTCAAAGCAATGATCAGCCTCTAGAAAAGAGGAAATGTGCTACTACGTGTTGTCTGAAGTCAGCGGTTTAATATCTCTAGAGAAGAAATGTGTCTCATAAAAATAAATTCCAGGCTCCAGCTCCTATGCTCCTAAAAACTGTCTGGAAAGTCTTTTGTACGCAGGCATAAAAGTCAGTCAGCTTCACACTAGTCTGGTAGCTGCCTTGCACTTAAATCTGATGTTCAGATATTTGTACCATTTCGTTGTTAATGGATAGTAATTCATCCACAGATGACATAAGTAAAGGAGACACATTGCTCAACAATAAATTCATGATGAAGCAAAAATACCGAAGACATTTAGAAATAATGAAGAATTATTATACTGGCCAAGTTTATGCTAGTAACTGTTTTATTATAAGAAAAAGTGAGAAAAATATGTGGTAAGTAAATGATTAATTATGGAACTACAGTGTATCATGCAAATTCTTTCATCTTTTTTTGCCTCTACATTCCCATAGAACATAAAAAAGGAACATGCATGAGACTAGAGTATGACTATTCAGCGAAAACCCTAGTTAAACACTCATGTTCAACACCTGGCAATCAAAATCACTCACCATGATGTATTAGAATAATAACTCACATGGCTGACATGAAAATCTACTTTAATTACTATCATAGTCCAAGCACTGTAAGTATTGCATAGCATTAGAAATAGTTGCTTTCATGTGAGAAAGTTTATAAATTTTCCTGCTTCTTCAGACCAGAAGAATAGTCAAGAAACACATTTTAAACTCTCACTCTATTATTTTGCAAGTGTTGGAAGAGCAGACCATATTAGATTTGATGAATTACTACCAGATCAGAAATTTTAAAAGTAGTTCCCTAACTTTTACAGACTCTCTCAGTCACATTTGTTTAACACCTTTAGATCATTTCAAATCAAAGAGGCCAGTCTTACCCCTCTATCCTTCTGTTCAGAACTGAGCCATGATTAGAGGACTTCTTAAAATTTATATATGCAATGACCTGAGAGAATTTTAAAATATATGTGCAAGTAAAAACATGCAGTATGAACATATCAAATGGGTGGCTGCATGTATGTTGCCCTTCTGTTTGGAAGAAGAATTTTTTTCTGCTCACAGAACCCCAAATTCTTTGTTATTTGAAGCAATTTTAGAGTTGTTGAGCTGATGGCCAAACTGAATGCTCAGTGTGCTTTGAACTTCAGCCTTTCCACACAACTGAAACAAGTCCCTTTGGATCCTAAACCAACATGCTTACCCCTGAATTCTCGGTCTTTGTGAGAAAGGTCTGGGCTGTTTGTGCTGCTCTGAGGATACTTTGGCAGAGCCCTGGAAGGAAACAGCATTTACTGGACATGCCAAGGGAGCAAAGAACAGAGTATGTTTTGCAGCTACTTTGGACAAACTCTGAAAGGGCAAGCATGGGTGGCACACAGGAGACTGAGGAAAAGGAGGGGCAAGAGCCCTGCTTGGATACCTCATCATCACTTCAGATTTATGGACTAATTCCATGCACTTTCCAGGGAAGGGCAGAGCTTCTGTGTTGAATGACAGAATCACAGAATATGCTGAGTTGGAAGGGACCATCAGGAACACCAAGACCACCTCTTGTCCCTATACAGGACACCCCAAGAATTCCACCATGTGTCTGAGAGCATTTTCCAAACATATCTACCTTCCAAAGAACCTGTTGAAGTAGCTTGTGAAGCACCATGTCAAAATTGCTGCTCTAGAAAATTACATACTGTGAGTGAAGTACTTTCCAGTGAGGGAAATGATATCACTGGTTTGAGTTTGACATGCTGCCAGTGTACCAGTAGAATGACAATATTTTTAGCACTGGAAGGGATGCAGTGGATGGATCACCAAGGAAAACACACAGCAAAATGAATCATCTTCTTAGTAACTCAAAGTTTTAGAAAACCAGTCTTTAAATCTGGAATGTGTTTAATTACAAGTGATCTCATAATGCAACAATGAAACAAAGTGTAGAAGCTCATCTTTCTACTTGCATATTTTCTAGGTTCTGTTTTACAGCTTCTTGTTGCTACCCATAACTTGTATTTTCTAGTTAATTAAAAAATAAATTCAGAATAGTTTTATGACTAAAAGACTGTCACCAAAATAGTTTTATGACTAAATGGTGATCATCAGAACTTGTAATATCCCTGCTTTATGTGCTTGAATTTTCTTTAATGGCGCTATGAACTTAATAATCAGAAAGGTTTTGATTACCACAAAATGAGTGATAAATTTCCACAGCAATAGCAGTGGGATTATTTTTTTTTAAAGAATAGGCCTTTACATCTTTTAAGCTGTTATAAAACTCCCTTGTCTCAAATAGAGCTAACAAGATCAGCTTGCATGAAAGTTTGATAATGATTATTTTGCAAACTGTATTACTCATTATGAAAGCAATTAGCCCCTGTACGCAAAGCCATGGACTATACCCCAGGAAATTTTAAGTGCCCATACAGATAGAACTATACTGCAAATTTTATTTCTCCAGAAGAAGCAGGTTATTCTATTAGGGAATCTTTTCAACTGAAACATAAAGGACATTCATTCTGTCATTTGTAATTCAATTCTTTGTATGAATAATCTGCAGCTAGATTGTAGGATCAGGTTGTGGTGCTTCTCTGTAAAGTATTTTATACATAATATTAACTCAAAGGTGAGTTAATAATAACTCGAAGGTGAGCTCTAAAGTGGAGGACAAGACTGTATCTTCCCAACATTCTGCACAGAATAACATGGCAGAAAATGCTTTGTTAAGGTACCACATGGATGGGGTCTTCTGAAATCTCAATGCCAGATTTCTGTCTTCAGTCTTCAGCAGTAAGTAAGTAAATAAGTAAATAAATAAGTAAGCAGAGATAAGTTGATTCTGTATCTGGCTGGGTTCTGTGGGAACAGGAGATTCATGTGGAGAAGGGCCTGGACTCAGTAAAATGACAATTCCTCTCTTGGGAATGAGCAGGGGACTGTGACACACTGGAGCCTGGTTACATTTGAAATTTTCCCAGCCCTCCTACACATGGGGAGCCCCCTGATTGTCACCAGGGCCATTTTTGAAAATCATACAAGTACATCTCAAAATGCTTCTTGTGGTTTTGGAGACGTATAGGTGTGATGCAAGCTCTGCGGGCCCTTGGGATGCTCTGGTTATTCCTGACACTATGAACTAGTGTCTGGGAATCTTGGGCTTTGGAAAAGGCCCTGCTCTGATGGCTCCTAGACAGGCAGTGCTGAGGCAGGCTCCTGCAAAATCCTGTGTGATCTGTGTGAGTGACTGATGTGATGTGAAAGCCCAGATAGGTGTAGAGAGAGCACAACTCCTCAGAGGAGCTGCTCTGATATAGAGCTCTGCCCCATAGGAAACTTGGCTTCTCCACCAGAGTTTGAACTCTTACACAGTTTTTTTTCTTTCTTATCTCATGTGCTCTCTTTGCAACAAAAAGCAAACAGAACTAGACAGTGGGATGAAAAACCTTAACACCTCAAAATACTGACACTGAAATACTTGGTTCAAATCTGACCTATATACTTATTAAAATTATATTATAAATTTTTTTTCAAGTCACAAATTAATACATAAGATCCACAGAAAAATGCCTTCTCTGAGTTTAGTTTAAAACAAACAAAAAACCAAACCAACCAAACAAAAACCCAAACAAACAAAAAACACTCAGCTCCCCAAATTATACATTGACAGTCTATTTAGAATGTGACTCATTCTCATTAAGAATCTCTCCTGCTAGAAGAAAACAAAAGGGGTTGTATATTTTTCTCTTCAGCTAGAGTCACAAGTGATTATGGCTCTTTATAAAGCACTTCTGAAATAGTGATAAAACCCTTCAGAAATAGTGATACACTGAAAAGTGGAAGACTGGTTCAGGAAGAAGTAAATTTCTCAAATGATCCATCAAGCCATGAAGTCAAACTGAGACACCTGCTGAAGACAGAGGCTAATAAGTGCTCCACAGATAAGAAAAGGATTACCCTTTTGTCTTAAAGTTCAAGAGGGAAGGTTTGAGGCTTTCATTTGTTGCTCTATCAGGCAGCTGAAAAGAAACTGATTTTATACACTGTTCCCATAGTTTATGTTGGATGTAGTTCATCAGTTCTTTGATTCTCCTCATGCTCTGATCTTCAAAGATTCTAAAAGAGTTATGCAGAGATTCAAAAAATGCGGATTGTCTTTTGCTGCTGTTGCATATTTTGCTGCTACAGTGGAGGCTGCAAGACACAGCTTGAGGCTTATGCTGCTTTTGAGAGGTTTCTCACACACCAGGGGAGTCCAAATTGTTCACACATCAGTTATTTAAAGTCAGGCCCCAGATGCTGAGACAGGACATAGCTGTTGCTAGAGACAGGTTGTTGAGATCACTTTTATGAACACTACGGAGTGCAAACAAAAGCTTTTCAGCACTGGTGGGTTCCTTTGTCTCCCTCATGCTACATTGCAGCTCCTGGCATGTAGATGTTAGCCAAAAAGATTCTCTTTGAGGACAGATCCAATACTTAGATCCCTTGGCATTCATCTGTTTTCAAGTATCTTATGTTACATTTTACATATTTCACTCAAAGTTTCAAGTTTAAATTCAGTCATGCTTTTCAGCTCTAAAACCTATGTGGTTTCATAAGTTTATTTTTCATTTATTGGGGATTTCTACTTTTAAGGATTTTTACTTTTTAGAATACACTCTGGAATTCTCATGGGATAATTGACTACTTTTTAACAGTCAACATAATAATAACAATATAAACATAAGTAGGCCAGTAATAAACTATAAATAACAGCACTTTGAATCTATCTTTCCTAACAAAAATTCTCCTCATTTGTCTTTCCTGGCTAGATAGCTCTAGCTGAGAGTGAAGGAGCCAATCAGTGCATCAGAAACATAGAACTGAGATTTTTTTTTCTCTGACAGTGTCATTTTCACAGAAAGCTGATATTTCAGTTCTGGAAGCAGGCATTCCCAGTGCTGTCATTTTTGTAATTCTGATGGGAAATCTCATGATAGTATTTTCTTTTCAAAACCCAACTTCTGGAGGTATGGTCTCCTACTCTGTCATACTTTTATTTCACTCGTTAAAACTTTAGACATCAAAGAATACTTTAAGTTCTGTTAAAGTACATAATTATTTTAAACATTTCTGTTTCTCTATATGCCTATGTCTTCATAAAGCGTGAGTTTAAATTGTGATTTTACATTCAAGGGCTGATTGTACTTTATAGTTTAATTTTTCCTTTTAATGATTGTTCAGAACAAATTTTCATTCTGACATTATGTTACAGTGTAACACATTATTCAGTATATTAGCAAATCATTTTCTCTGTTTGGAAAAATGCCAGCATCTCTTTAAATGTGCCTTGAGCATGCAAATGAAACCTACAATAGCTCTTGGCCAGGTGATGGTCAGTGGCACAAGGAAAACCTCAGGGTAAGGGACAGCAGGGGACACCAGAAATGAGCTGCAATTTGCAGGGGTTCTGCTGAAGCAGCTTGTCCTCAAACCAGAAGGCTTTGGTTGTGTCTTGCAATCCTCCTCCCCTCAAGGCAGCTCTTCCTGAGACACAATATGCCCAGCGGGTTATTATTTGAAATACGATTTGCAGGTGGATTTCCCCAGGGTCTCTGGTGCTGCAGCAAGCACAGTCAATAGCTCAGGACACCTCCTGCCCTGGTGCAGGGTGCTTCTTGTGCTGGCCCCAGGGAAGGGGCTGTCTCCAGTCACTGCTATCTTCAGCCCCTGATCCAGCAAGCAGAGCCTTTGCTTTTGTGACAGTTGTTTCAAACCTGGGAGATGAGGAAAGTGCAGCAATAAAATCACCCCCATCTGCTGATAGCTCGTGCCCTCCCACAGGACTTCCCTTGTGCAGGACATGCACTGTGGGATGGTCTGTCACAGGGTCACCTGCCTGCTGCAGTGACCTTCAAGTGCTCCAGCCACCCATCAAGATCACACTTGTTGTTAGCAAAATATAAAATTGATTAGAATTAACAGAGATAAATAATTTGAAATGGAAATGTAATTGTGATGAGATGATGAAGAAATTAATATTGAATCTAATGAGGTAACTTAAAGTACTTCAAATTGAGATTGCTTTGATTCCTTATACTAATTGCCAAACTTTAAATATGCAACAGGGTTGAAATTTAGGGAGACAATGTTGGCACCCTTGAGTCATCCTTCCATGGTTGCATTCAGCAGCCAGGCAGTGACATGCCGTACAAGATCTCTCAGCTTCCACAGCCTCACTCAGATGGAAACTCTAGAGCATAGGAAAAAACAGTACCAAAATTTCTCCTGACCTCCACTGGTCCAGAATGTCACTATTCCTACTTTTGTGATGACAAAAAAATACCTGCCAAACTTGTTGTCCAACTACATGCAGAAATATTTTCTTTTCAGCGAAAACCGAAGTAATTAGAACAAGAAAACTGTTTTCTAGATAAGTTTTCCCATAGTCCCCAAAGATTACTTATAACAGAAAGGAATAATTACGGAGAAGATTTTCTTTAAAGCCACTGTTTATAATTCTGCTTTCAGCAAAAGATATTCCATGCAATTTGGCCCATTTTCTGAGCCATTTTTTTTAAACAAAGGTGACTAAAAACCACTCAAACTCAACTTCTACATACCACCCAAAGTATCTCTGTAGGCAGATGATGTACCTCTGATGTCTCCTCAGGGAAACAGAAGGCACAGCTCACATGAGGGCCTGGCACAGCAGGCTCAGCCAGCTAGAGCAGCATGGTGAGAGACTGGTACCATAGATACAGCGCAGGGCAGAGTGTAATGGGCTCCCAGGGCTCAAAAGGCTGTGGTCACAGGCTGTGAAAGGGGAACATGGGTGCTTGCCCTGAAAAAACTCAATTCCAGCTGCCCATCACGTGGGGGCTTGCTGAAAGCGAGAGGGGATCATCAGTGTGTGATCTGAGACCAGCAAATAAGAAATTAAATGTCACCATAGAAAAGTGTTTAATCACTGCTCACATTCTGTGTTTACCTTTGCGTTGATCCTTGAAGAGCCACTTGAGCTGCACGGAGCCAAGCCTCTGGACTGGCTCATGGACTCCTGGCATGCAGAACAGCAGAACTTGGTGGGTGCTCTGGAAGAAGCTTGTCTCCTTCCAAAGTGTGGCGGGTATTTCTCAGTTATTTTCTGAGATGCCTCCTGGCCCAGCAGCAGCAGTGGCGAGACTAAACTTGGCAGCCTCAAGGCTGAATAAACCTACCTTTATCTCAGGTAAGGGAGGAGCTAGCTCACAGAAATATGGGAAAAGAATTAATTTTCTTTGTTCTAATTGCCCTTTCATCATTAAAAAACTGGTTTCTTCTCTTGAGAGAATTCTCCCAGAGATTGAGGACTGTCTACGTGGTCTTTCTGTGTAGGAACTCCACTGTCTGCTAGTACTGTGTCTTACCTATCGTTTTCAGAGGTGCAGCAGATTGTTTTTCCTTTGTGCTGTATCCATGGTTCAGGTGGGATTTCTCGTACGATTGCTGTTCTCTGGTCCCCCAAGAGAATGGAACAGGCAGCTTGAATCCGTATCACCTTATCATGCCCAACTTCATTATACAATCCTCTTTCTGTGGGGAAGGTAGAGGAGAAGCAGCCTCTTCTCACACAGTGCTCATGACTGTGCAGCACTTCTCTTGGCAAGGCTCTCGCTGGACTGTGGCAGCCACAAGCACTAAAGCAGGAACAGAGAAATGTCCCAAGGGCCAGCTGTGGCAGATGGCACAGCCTTGCAGAGGGCAGCTTGCAGCAGGTCAGACCCAGATCCCCTGCCCTCCCCTCATCCTGCTGCATGGGTGGGGCCCTGCTGTGTCTGCTGCTGGGGACTGTGGCACCCCCAGAAACCCAAGGTGGGGCACACCTGGGACTTCCGGATCCCCTCTGTGCTTCCCTGAGCTGTCGGTGGGGCCAGGCACAGCCCCTGCTCCCCTGGGGAACTGGTGGAGCTGGACCAGCCTGCCCTGGGGGTGCTGACCATGCTGCTGCCCCCAGCAGAACCAAGCCTAGCACCTCACCTACCATTGCTCTATCATGGCTGGCTGGCTAAAATAGTCCTCATTTCTGTTATTAGCTCTAATTGGTCATTAGGCCCTCAGGAGGGCAGGCTATGCTACCAGGGAACAGGTAGGTGCCCTCACAGCTACAGCTCTGTGGTCTGCCCCAGCGGGGCTGCAATCTGCTGTCCTTTCAATGCCCTGGTCAGAATGCACAGCAGCAATAAATTAATCTCTGCATGCAGCAATAAATTAATCTCTGCATGCCTTATGGGAACATCTTCCTGGAGGATTTGCTGCTGCTCCTGGGCTGGCGGGTTTAACCAGCCCTGCAGAGGCAACGAGCCCCAGAAACGTGCCCTGGAGTGCCCACACAGCTGCCAGGACTGCCTGCTCTGAGCCTGGCACTGTTATCTGGTTGCTCTTCTATCTGAATTACAGAGTACAGAGGAATAGTCTTGGGGATTTTCTGGGGACATGGAAAATGTATTTGCTTTGACTGGCACTGCTTTTGGAAAGGTGTGATACACCTACTGTGGGAAAACAAATTCCTTGTGCTGTAATTTTGCCCTTCGCTCCAGTATGATTGTTTTGTTTACATCACATACAATTCTGACACAGATGCATGATGTGGTTTTACACACCTTATTCCTCAGCCTTTTACACATCTGTCCTATACTGTCAGGAGAAAAAAGAATGCTCTTGTATATTTTCACTATGATAAAGCTTTTAGTCCATTCTTTCCTTTTTACTTTCCTAACCTAATGTTCAAGTGTTTTTAAAAAAAGTTAATAATCAACAAATTACTTTGGTAGGTTTGATGTGACATTGTTATTTTCACAAATACCCACCCCAACAATTTGTAATAAATATCTGCAGTTTAAAATCTAAGGTAGCTGGCAGCTGTCTCTATAAATAGCAACCTTTCCATGGTGCCTTCCAGACTTTCTTAGCTGCTTGAAGACTTTGGTTACAATAACTGATATTTTTGTAGTTTTCCTCTCTGCAGATTCTCAGAGCTGTCCTGCACTTGGCCTCTGGGAAACAGAGGTGAACAAGAGTAATAGAAATTAACAGCTGATAAATGAAATGTCATGAAAACATTGGCCCCTTTCCTGGTGCTTTATTAAAAAATGAAACTTTTGCTTATCTGGAGTTCTTGTGTGAAAAACCTCATAGCCCCAGTGGGACATTGTGGGATCCAGGCGCTGCTGCTGCAGGGAGGGTGCTGGGCTCTGCCGAGTGGGACAGCACAGATGCCAAGGAGGGGATTGATCTCTATCCACACCAGATACAGCTCTGGGCAGCTCCGGGAAATTCAGCAACACTCTCTTACAGCAAGGAAGAGCATGACAATGGGACTGATTTTGTCCTCTGACAAGTTATCAGTGAGAATAACTGACCCGGGGGAAGAAGCTGACATATGCTCTAAGCAAGGCAAAGCAATGAGTGTGCCAGGTGCCACAAGGGATCCCAGGGCAGGTCTGAGCTCCAGCCAGGGAGAGCTGCCCTGCTCTGTTCAGAGAGTTCCAGACATCTTTTCTGAAAAATCCTTTCCTTAGGATTTTTCCTCCAGGGAAGCTGAGAGGCCTCAGAAACAAAATGTAAACAATGGTTATCTGCTGCTGGGGAATGCAACAGGTGCATCTGTGATTGGTCTCATGGGGTTGTTTCTAATTAATGGCCAATCACAGCCCAGCTGGCTCGGACAGAGAGTCCGAAACAGAGCCTTTGTTATCATTCTTTCCTTTTCTATTCTTAGCCAACCTTCTGATGAAATCCTTTCTTCTATTCTTTTAGTATAGTTTTAATATAATATATATCATAAAATAATAAATCAAGCCTTCTGAAACATGGAGTCAGATCCTCGTCTCTTCCCTCATCCAAAAACCCCTGTGAGCACCGTCACACTCAGAGCACGGCAGCTCCCCAGCTGCCTGGGTGGGCTGGTCCTGCAGGGCTGGCAGGGGTGCAGCAGCCCAGCTGTGACCCTGGCAGAGATGTCAGGAGCCCAGATGTGACCCTGGGAGATCAAGGTTGCCCCCACAATCGCCTGCTCTGAGCACAGCTGACTGCCCAATGACTGGGCACAGGCACACCCTGGTCTCAGCCTGCCCTGCTGAGGCTTTATCAGTTTGCCCCTTCTGAATGGCCTCCCTGGGGGAAATCCTGGGTTCAGGCCCGCAGGTGACAGCATGCCACTGCTGCAAGAGGGGCAGGACAGGCACAGGAAGGTGCCCACGGTGAGGGGGGGACCTCTCCACTAGCCCTGGTGCACAGGGTCAGCGTCAGCTACCTTTGAGCTGTGCTGGTAATAATAGCAATAAAAGTTCCAACCTATTACAGGCAGTAGTGTACATCTAAACAAACATCTCATTTTTACACTTTCAGTGTTACACTCATTGGCAAATACAACAGCCTGTAGGTTGTTAAACAACCTGAAGTTAAGTTCAGATTTCTTAATATTTTTTAATAGAATACCAAAGGGTAAGGGTTACATGAACTTCAGTTTTGATGTAAAAAGCAGAAATAATCTTTTACTAAAGATTCCAAAGCTTAAAAAATGCACTCAAAAATTCGTTTATTGCCATATTTAATCCTAAATTTCAAATAAAGTGATATCATGATTTACACCTGCTTGTAAAGTCTAGCATTATTCCCAGAAAGACTAATCAACAGATTTGATGCAAAAGATTAATTACAGTCCTCTCAGGAGACAGTTTGTTTACTAAACAATCAGCTATATGCAAATTCCTGACTTACCATGCCATGTTTAATGGCTTCTTGAGGGAGTGTAACAGTTTGTTTATGTTTTCACACAATTACTTCAGGGAAGAGGTGGAACTTGAAAGTGGTTGAACTTTATTGTCCAATGCACTGAAGGAAGACTCTTTCTGTGTAAAACAAACAGAGCTGGCTTCTGCATTCACTTTTAGGATAAAAAGCCACAACCACCCCTTTTTCACATGGTTCCCAATGAGCATTTTGCTGTGCTGATGTTGTGTGAGAGCCCCTGGAGGGAATTGCAGCCGGGAAGCCGCACTTGGTGCGCACAGGGTGTGAGCTGCCTGGTGCAAACCAAACATGCAAAAAACAACACAAGTGAAAGATGGGGACATTCCTGGGGGGTTGCTTCCACACCCACTTTATGGCGGGGACTAAGTGATCAGCAGTGTGCTGAAGACCAAACAGATGGGTTTAGGCTGTAGGTGCAGGGAGTGGGGGTCCTGCAGAGCCCTGGGTGCAGACAGAGCCTGGAAAGTCTAGCAGAGCAAAGAGCCATGCGGGGGAGAGAGGTATCAAGCCATCAGCCATTTTTCAATATTTTTTCTCCAACTTTAGTTTTCTGTACCATTAAATTCAAATTAATTTTCCTATGAAAAGACAGCTCATAGAATAAAAATGGCCAAGGACTAATTCCCTGTAAGAGTATGGGACTACGTAGCAGAATAACACTTCATTTAGAATTAACAGATTCAAAAATTGATGCATTATTTGCTTGTTTTTATTTGTAATCCATGGTGTTACAAACCATTGTATGGTTCTGATTTAGGTCATTGCACAAATGTTTGGTTGTACTTTCCAGCCGCCTGGAGAAAAGCAGCACTCCAGTGTTTTCCCATGTGGAAATGTGCCACTGAGTGCTGATGAGATAATAGAATCACATAGAATCTCCTGAGGGGAAAGAGATCCACAGGGATCATCCCAACCCCATCCCTGCCCAGACCCCCAGCAATCCCACCCTGGGCATCCCTGGAAGCGCTGTCCAAACCCGCCCGGAGCTCTGGCAGCTCTGGGGGTCCCTGGGCTGTGGGACCCTCCTGTGCCCAGTGCCCATGGTGGGGCCCTGGGACCCTCCTGTGCCCAGTGCCCATGGTGGGGGTCCCTCATCCCTGGGACCCTCCTGTGCCCAGTGCCCATCATGGGGGTCCTGGGACCCTCCTGTGCCCCAGCCCTGACACCAATGCTGTGTGTTCAGTCCCTGCATGGATGCTGTGATCCTTGTGGATCCCTTCCACCTCAGAATATTCTGTGAATCCAGACTCTGTGGTGTTCCAAACTAACAGGCTGGGCACTGCAGGGAAGCACTCCACCCTCTGTTCTTTGTCTGTACTTTGGATCTCTGTGATTCTTACTCCAGAGGATTCTCACACAGTTACAGCCTTTGCAGTTGGTACTCTGCCTTCTTGTTTTAATAAAATATGGATAAGGCTGGACAATTTTTTAAAAGATAAATATATTACATGAGTTATTGGAGCAGTTATACTGGCAGTCTACATGGCAGTTTTATTGCCATCTCAGCAAGTGTCATTTTAGCATAATTGCTTCTCAAGTAATACAGGATGGTGCAGATACATATTATGTAATTACAGAAAAATGTTAATAAAGAAGCTTTTTCCAGCCTTTTGAGGGATTTATTTTCCAGGCAGCGAAGCCTCACTGGAGCTAAGCTAATTAATGTCAACTTATTGTGGAAAACATTTTTATCAGTTGCTTTGATACTAGGAAATGTAGGACGATTTTTCTATCTAACCCTGAAGAAAAATAATTAGCAAACCAGTCAGTCAGAGGTATGGAGCTCTTGTACCAGTGTCAGTATTTTGGATAACAATTTATGAACCCGGGTATCTATAGGTATCTTTTAGAGCCTTTGTTTGATATATTTCTCATTGTTCTCCCACATCCAGGAGACACTTGCCTCAGGATCTGCCCGGCCCGGTTCCCTCTCCTGGAAGCCCACATCATCTCAAAAGGTCCTGGAGGAGGTGGGTCCCTTCCATGAGGGAAATTGATGAATTTTAACTGTAGCTGCCAATTGACTGAAACCCAGTGTTTGGCTAAGGTGTATTTACCTGTGTGTACAGATGGCAGGAAAACCCAGGCCTGAATAGCATGAACTGGTGATGCAGCATGATCCGGGTGTCAGGGAACAGCATTACTGAGGGAAAGGTAACATGTCAGTAAGTTTTGGGCACTGTCACGCACAAATTACTGGATAGTTTGTTATTATCATCAGCTTTATTTCCCTCTTTCAGCATTTCACATCAATCTTAGTGCAAAGTGGCAGACAGCTGGGGGATCTGAGAGCATCACATGAAAATTATACAAGCCACAGAGAGAATAAATGTTTTCCATCTATCTTTCTGTCAGTGGCCTTGGGAAAGATCAACTGCAGATAAATAACATTCATCTCTATCAGGCATTACCACTTGTATCTGAGGAACATGAATTCCTGGAGATAATGAAGTTTGGATTGACCTCATTCAGTGCTCTGGGGTATTGAGGTAGGGGGGTTATTCCCAGTATTAGGACCTGGCCCCTTGCCTCCACCATCTACCATGCTCCATCCCAAAACTGGGCAATTGCTACTGGCTGTCTCACTTCCTGAAATATGAAACATTATTACCAAAGTTTGGATGGTCTATGTATCTTAGCTACACAGCAAGCATGTTTATGTGACTTGTAAAAATTGTCAGTGTATGGACAAAAGGTAGTATCTTAATTTATATGAATTAATGCCATGTATGAAGTCCAATAAACTAGTAGATGACTGTTTCACCCATGGCAAGGATTGGTTACACAACTAAAACAAGTCATTACTGTGGTAACCAGAGATCTCTCCAGATATAAGTCACAAACTGAACTGCAGAATTTGTGATTTCAGTAGCATTAAAGAAGAGTCAGCTATTGGAAAAATAAAAAAATTCTTTGTAAAACCATAATTTTTCCAGTCTATTAAATTGGTTTGTATAAAGAAAGAACTGACCATTTTGGGGAGGAAGTGGTGGTTGGGGTGTCCCAGTCCTACCACTCACTATGTGGATGCTCTCATCTTTAAGGGTGGAATGTTGTCTATGCCCTGCGGCTTTGTGCAGCATCACAGAATCTCAGTTCCTTGCTCTGAACTCCCGGGAGTCAGTGGGAATTAAACTGGATGTGTGGAAGAGGGTGAGCATGCTCCTGTGCCTATGAGTAAATCTTGTTTTTAGTCGTGCCTGCAACACTCCGAGGGTGCACAGCAGTCACATCTGCAGTGTCTGACCTGGCCCCTGGCTCTGCCCAGCACACGGTCCTGGAGCACTTGGGACCCAGGCACTGCTCCCAGCTCCCGGTGAACATCCCAGGGCTGGAACCCCAATCTCCAGGGCTGGGGCTGGCACAGCTCGGCCCCTGCAGCCCCAGGAGCCAGGTCTGGAGCTGAGCCCCAGCACAGGTCACAGCTGGTGGCTGCAGTGTGGCGCTCCTGACCCAGGAGCTGCTGCAGGGGGCAATGCCTGACTAGAAAACAGGACTCTGAGTAGGGATAGAAATAAGTCAAGGAGCTCCTTGGCTAAATTTGGAGTTGCTCTAGCTTTGAAAAATAAAAAAAAAAAGGCATAAAAAGCAAAGTCATAACCCCTCTCAACACGTAGCACAAAGTGGATTTTGAATCTTCCCTTCCATTTCACATCTGGTCACTAAACTACTTTTGATCTTGAATTGGACAGGGAAACTGTGGCCACAGCAGGAAGTGTGGGGAGTGACATATCTAAATTCCTATAAGGGAATTTAATCCTTAAATTACAATACAAAACACACCCACACACCCACACCCATCCACACCTATTTTGCATGAAGAAATTGATAAGGAGCAGCAAGAGATGTAAAATGCACAAAATTATTTAGGTTAATCAAGACTAGGTGAGGATCTTCAAAGTGTATAAAAAGATGGTGGTGTGAATGGAGAACGAGATGATGAGCAAAATTCAGTTTTGACGTATGCAAAGTAATTTGCCCAGAGGAGTTAATTGGAACAATTGATACTCCTGGCTAGGCTCTAAATTAACTGTAATAACCCAGAAAAAAAGATCTTTGTATCACTGGGAAAGCTCAAAGACTTAACATGTAGACATTTTCTAAGGAGTAAGAGTCATTGGAATGCAGAGGGAACAGGATAAATCAACACTGGAAGTATTGGGGAACTGTTAAAGGAGTCACTGTTACACACTTCCCCAAAATAATCTGTTCAGGTCAGTGTGTCTCAAAAAGGACAGATGAAATAGCTGGATCCAGAGATCAGTTCTGGAAATGACTAAGTGCTTGGAGAGAATTTATGGGGTCTGCAGGCTGAAATGGCCTGAATTTATTGTTGGGTGAAAAGATTAAGTGGGAGATCTGATAAGCATAAGAAGTAATGAGCAGTGTTATGAAATTAAATAGGAGGTGACTGCACATCCTTTATCATGGAGCAGAAAACAGAAGGTCTGTCCTTGCACAAAGGTGGGAGCAAGCTCAGGAAAGCAAACTCAGGGGGGGAGTTTTCCACACTATTCACTGCTGAGACTCATTTCTGGGAGCTGTCAATAAGGCCAAAACCTGCATCAATTTCAGGAGATCAGGCAT
Organism: Camarhynchus parvulus; assembly: GCF_901933205.1. Taxonomy (NCBI): domain Eukaryota; kingdom Metazoa; phylum Chordata; class Aves; order Passeriformes; family Thraupidae; genus Camarhynchus; species Camarhynchus parvulus. The sequence goes on along the minus strand of NC_044575.1, from coordinate 61,949,746 downwards.
TCATGGGGATAACAGGAATCTCCAGACCCAGCCCAGGGAAGATTAAGAGCTAAGCAAAAGCAATTGCAGTGGATAAAGGTCTTTGTGAGCCAAGGCTTGAGCTAGGCTCTAGCTGGTGTCCTGGACACCTGCAGCACGAAGGGCACCTGAGCAGCCTGTTCTGAGGGTGGGGAGCGTGGGTGCAGTGGGCCTGGGGAGCCCTGGGTGCTCTGGGACTCCTGGGGCGCACAACAGGGCAGAGGCAGCGGCTGAGGAGCTGGTCCTGCTCAGGGCTGAGCTCCTGCTCAGGGCTGGAACGGTGCCTGCTGAGACCCTTGGTTTGGGCACTGGGAGGTGAGAGGCGCTGTGAGCTGTACACCTGGGCACACCTGGGCACACCTGGGCACACCTGGGCCAGGTGTTGTGCCTGTGCCTGCCCAGGCTCCTGGGGCTGCAGGAGGAGCAGACCCCACACTGCCCCCACTGCTGGTGCCCTGTCCATAGCCCGGGGCAGGAAGAACCAGCACAGAAAAGACAAAAGGTCAGAGGTCTCCTGGTGACCTGGTCTCCTGCTCACGTGGGAAAGGTTTTGTGTCAATGATCAGGGACTGCACATAATTTCACAGGGATCAGGAGGTTTGGCCTCTAGCCTGAATTTCTCTACTACCAGTAACATGAATTTGCTTTCTTTACTGTAGAAAAGAAGGAAAAAAAAATCAAAATTTGCCAGATGAAAAACAAGATGGAACACAAAGTCATTAATAGGGAAAATTTTGGGTTTTTTAAGCTTCAGATCATAACAAATAATGACAATTTGAAAGCATGCTCTTGAAAGGAAAGGGTTAAAACCAGAAGATTTGACAAGGAAGGAATAATTTCACTCAAAGTGGTGTTGCAGCTGGAAATTCTAAGAATGGTGGTGTGGGAAACTCTACTTATTATGCCGAATGTTGTTCATCCTCTGCCTGTATTGAGAAGCAAAATTCCTGTGTAGAGAGACCACTCTCATGGACATGCTTGTCTCCTGCTGAGAGAGGGAGAGCCTTGTGACAAACGGTGTGAAGCCCTTTAACACATTTAAAACATGGGCAGACAGCAGTTCGTGCTGCTGGGCATGACCTGAGCCTGGCAGAGCCTGTGTCCTGTGTGTCTGTGGCCATGGATGAGCTGAGCCTGTGTCCTGTGTCCTGTGTGTCTGTGCCCGTGGATGAGCTGAGCCTGTGTCCTGTGTCCTGTGTCCTGTGTCCTGTGTCCTGTGTGTCTGTGCCCATGGATGAGCTGAGCCGATGTCCTGTGTCCTGTGTGTCTGTGCCCGTGGATGAGCTGAACCTGTGTCCTGTGTCCTGTGTGTCTGTGCCCGTGGATGAGCTGAACCTGTGTCCTGTGTCCTGTGTGTCTGTGCCCGTGGATGAGCTGAGCCTGTGTCCTGTGTGTCTGTGCCGATGAGCTGAGCCTGGTGCTGTGCCTGTGTCCTGTGTCCTGTGTGTCTGTGCCCGTGGATGAGCTGAGCCTGTGTCCTGTGTCCTGTGTGTCTGTGCCCGTGGATGAGCTGAGCCTGTGTCCTGTGTGTCTGTGCCTGTGGATGAGCTGAGCCTGTGTCCTGTGTCCTGTGTCCTGTGTCCTGTGTCCTGTGTCCTGTGTGTGTCTCTTGCCCAGCGTTGTTAGTGAGGTAATGAAATAAATCTACTCTGCATGTTGGCTGTGATTTGGTGGTTGCCATGGTTACCTGTATATGTCGATTCACACACATGCTGAGAATTCCCCATTCAGGTATAATCTCTAACAACATCTTAGTTTGACTTTTAGCTACAGAAGATAATTTTACTCTGAAGATAATTTCTTCATTTCTTTTGACACAATTTATCATGTATTAGTTTTAAAAATAATTCATTAAAATGCCTTACAGAATGATTGGTACAATGTGTGGTACCTGTCATCACCACAACCACTGCAGAAGGAACCCACCAGTGGATGGGAGCATCAGTTTCCTCAAACTTTAGCAGGAAAATCTTAGAAATAAGATCTATTTTCTTAAGTGCTTCCCTATGCAAAACCACTCCCACTGGTACTGAAATGTAAAAAGATCTGTGGTGCCTTGTTTGACGATTGGGAAGGCATAAACGGATGGTATCATAAGGAACTTGCTCTGGCCTTTTTTGGCTTAGCACTACCAAAATAAAAATCAACCATTTTGTCTTGTCTTCTGTGGTTAATATTGTGCTTCAGAGTAGCAAAGTTTTATTATCTCTTTTTTCCCCTTTTTTTCTTTTTTTTTTCTCCTATCCTTAAATGTCCTTTAAAGCCTGTGCATTAGTCCATTGTCTAAATTGCAGCCTCCTCAGCCATCAGGATGACTGACCAAAGAGGCTTCTGTGGGGAAGGATACTGAGGGAACTCTCATCCCCATCCTGTACCACCCTCACTGTTCGTATGTGAGACTGCTCATTTTTCTGGTTAGAAGAGCCTTTTTGCCACCAGTACCAGTGGAGGACAGTGAAGTGGTCCCTGTGCCTCTCCTGGCTCTCCCTCTGCACTGGGGAGGAGAAGGCAGGGCTGGGTGGGCTGAGAATGGCTCCCAGTTTGTGTTTGGGACTGCAGGAGCTCCCAGTTTGTGTTTGGGGCTGCAGGAGCTCCAGGCAGAGTGGTCACACAGCAAGGGTGGGATGCTGGAAGCTGCATCTCTGAATTAGCAGCATACAGGGACTCAAGGATGGAAGAGGGAAATGGACCAGAAGGTTCCATTTTGGTTTGGAAGTAGTTGCTACAAAATATGGGAGAAGCAAACTGAAGGGAATAAAATCAGCAGGTCATTGCTGTGGTAGGGAAGGAGTTAAGGCTGGTGTTTCAAACAATGCGTTCAGTGGTCTTAGAGGCAGGAGAAAGGAAATGCTTGAAGTATCTAAACTGAAGCTGACAGTCTTAAAAAAGTCCTAAGGAATTAATAAACTCATAGACTCCTGTGGAAATACAGTTTGTAATATTATTGCCTTTAACTTCCCTGTAGGCTTGTGTAGAAGAGGTGCTAAAATGCTGAAGGCCAGATCAAAGCATTTTAAAATATTATCTTATTTTTTGCAAAATTACACAGGCCATTTCTCTTATATGTAAATTAAATGTTTTGCATTGTGGTAACACCTAAACCTTCTGCCTGTTTTACAAAAGAACAAATAAATACAGAGATGAGATTTCAGAAAGGTAAACCCAAATCACAGCCTCTGTCAGCTGCCTTTCTCTCGGCTCCAGTCCCTCTGGCTCAGCCAGGTGGGATCTTGCAGCGGGGCGCAGGTCAGAGCCACAGCTCTGCTGCGACACCGGCACTGCCCTCCCCAGGGCAAGGGGACTCTGCCTCCAGGCTGAAATCCCCTTCCTTCCCAAAGATGTGCAGCGTCAAATCCTCGATGGGCACCATCCCAGGCTGAAATCCCCTTCCTTCCCAAAGATGTGCAGCGTCAAATCCTCGGTGGGCACCAGCTCTGACTGGCACAGAAATCACCGCAGTGCTCCAGATCACACTTCTGGTGAGACATGTGCCCTCAAAGATGCAGAATGAATGTATCTTCTAAAGCATGTGCAAAGTTTATTTCTTCATTTATTTGCACACATAAAAAGCATGACATTTACACTTTGAGCAGTGGGACAGAGAGCGAAGCTGGTCTGGATTTTTCTTTTCTCCTGCTTTTACAGCATTACTGTTTTCTTTACAATGCGATTATATGACCGAGCAATTGGATTACTGAGAACATCCAGCTCACATTTCCTCTTTTGAAAAGACCTGTGAAAATCTTTATACCTGTGCCAGGAAAGAAATAGAGATGTCATAAAAGTAAGTGTCTAGCCTGCTATTTCTGCAATCTGATTATCCATGTAAGTGCACTTATGTTCAAAAGTACTGTATTTTCCATTTCTTTATCTAGCTGTTTCTCAGAAAGATCTTTCTATTTCATGTGTTTGAAATATCTGCTGGCAAGGGATGCCCTTTATGGCAAGTAATTAGCTTTGTGAAATGCTCTGCCTCCCTCTTCTCAGGGCTCTGTCCCTGGGGTTCCCCTCACAGATGTCACACGTGTCCAAGGAGGAGCCCCCACATCATCCCTCTCTGTGCCAGGGATGTGAGTGCTCTGCAAGCAGAAGTCACTTCATGGAGCACTGCTGTCAGTGTCTGTGCTAAGGGCAGTGGGTTTGGCTGTGTTCATGGATGGTTGTGTGCGTCTGGTTCCCCCAAAACACAGCAAAACAACAACTCTGCTTGGACATAAACTATTTTGAAGGATACTACTTGAATAAGAGAGACAAAATCCTACCAAATAACTAGTCACACCCCAATATGCTTTGAGAAAATAATACTTTATTGTGTTTGGGTATTGTTATTACTAGTTTTTACTGCACAGTCAGTTCTGCACCCACTCCAGTGGTTTCTTTGTTCAAGAGAGAGCTGTGGGCAGCGGTGGCCAGGGAGGACACTTGTGACTGAGAGGGTAAGCAATTGCTCTGTGCCAAGTGTAAGAGCCTAAATGAGAGATCCAGGACTCCAGGGGCTCTCCCAAATGCAGTTTATTGTATCCAAGGTGTCCCAGCAGCCCAGGGCCGTGGGTGACAGAGCTGTGCCCACAGCTGCCAGCTCCAGCTGCAGGCAGGCCTGCACACCCTTAGTTTAGGTTACAATGCATTATAGACTTTTCTGTGCTGAGCATCTTCATACAGCAGAACCAATCTGTACCTTAACTTTTACCTACAGCCCATCATAGCTGCTGTAATTACCATATTCGTGTTACTGCTCTCCAGTCACTAAAAGTCAGTGCATCACAGTTTAAGCTAGAAGTTGTTTTTCAGTTTTCCTGCAGTGGAAAATTCTGAGACCTTTTTTCTACTTGCCACATTTGCTGACTTGTTTGCCTGTGCTCTCTTTGTGCTTGGTACAAACATCTTCTTGTTTGGGGTGGGTTTATCCTTTGCTCTGAGCCATAAAAACCCCTTCTAACCAACACACCCTTTGCCTCCTTGGTTATCCAGCGAGACTGGCTCAGCAATTCTTTTCTTCCAGATCAAAACTTGCTTCCATCTCTATTCCTTCTTCAGACTCTACATTCAAAAATCTTTCTGCCATGCACCCATATCTGTGAGACTTTCTTGCCAAACTTTCATCCTTCCTAACAGCCAAGGCTGCAAAGGGAGCCTCCAAAGATGGGGCTGCTCCAAGCCAGACAGAGCCAACACAGAGAGGGGACTGGGAAAGCAGAGTAAGGATAGTAATGGAGTTGAACAAAAAGTCTGAATCTTGAGTGGTAACACTGCTGAAGATGACAGGAGGTAAAGTTAGTGGCACAGTAAATAAAACAAAAGGTGTGAAGATGAACAAAAATATTTCTTTAATAAAATGCTGCTTCCAAAAGCCTGCTGAAAATATTTAGCTTGCTGAAACAGAGAGCTGAGGAACACATAATCACAAATGAACAGTTTCAACTATTTTAAACCACATGATTCTTTGACAAACTGAAATGAGTAATTAAATGCAATGACAAATTCTGTAGGTAACCAAAGGGAAGTATTGACCAAAGCTGAGCAGAAACTGTGAGCAATGGAAGTAAATGTGTTTTCTAACAGGCAAAATACCAGAAGGAAGTAAAATCTATCACTTCTGCTCAGACAACTAAATGAACCTACTTCCAAGACTCTGGATAAATCTGGAGCCACTGATGGAAAACATGCACCCAGACAGAATGTGGAACACAGTACTGCAAACACACCAGGGAAGACCACAGGAAAAACGGACCTGATGTCTTGTGGGTACAGCATTGGTACCACCCAGGGAAGCAGGGTGGAAGCCTAGGCATCCTGTCAGCAAAACAGCAGAAATGTGTGACTGCTGCAAGAGATATTGGCTTTAACTGATGATTATTATTGGTTTGCTTTATGTAATGTTTGAACTGATAAATAATGTAATTTCTTTTCCATTTATTTATCTATGCCTAATTGAACAGGATTAAGTGAGCAGTACAGATAATGAGGTTTACTGCTCTGAGGTTATTGTGCTAACTATGGAGCTGCTATTTTACAGCTATGAGGTTAGATTCATTAACTGCCTCCCCTTGAGCAAAGCCAAAGTACATTTTCTGCATGTGAACTGACTCAAAATTAATTCAGACTGGTACCTCAAATTCTTTGTCTTTCATATACAGAAGGGGAATAAAATGTATTCAAGTATTTTCCTTAAATGTTTGTTAAGATTCTGTTTTATCAGTCCCAGTGAATTCCTTTCCACTTCAGATGTGCATATTTTATACTTAGCCTCCATTTCATCTTATTTGCCCCAGCAGGAATGAAACCAGAAACCAGATCTCCTCTCATACTGAACTGAGCTGGAAACCAGTGATGTTAATCACGCCCTGGTTCCCAGTTTCTGCAGTGCCGCTTAGAGAGCTGCTCTTCCTGCCCTTGCTGCGCTGGGGAGGAGGGAGCAGGAGAGCACGGGGTGTTCAGGATGCCCTGGGATCTATGGGATCTATGAACATGTCACAGGGGCTCCTGAGTGAATCCTTCAGAGGGATTGTAGCCAGCCCAGTTTGCTAACGATTGCTTAATATGAGTCACTAGAACTGAACTAAAGCCTTAGACTGAAGTTCTCTCGAGTTTTATCTTAGACCGAGCTTGTCTTGAGCTCTTCTTAGTTATGTAAAAGGCAGCCCTGAGGCCAGTGGAAGCTGGGAGATAAGGAAGCCACAACTAAAAGTCAGCTACTGACCCACTGTGAGACAGAGGAAGAATCCAGTAAGATGCTCGAAGAGCCCAGACCAAAAAATCACCTTTGGACAAAGAGGTGTGTGCAGGGTGTGTGAGGGGTGGGTGAGGATCAGCTGCATGGACTGTCAGGGTATAAAGGGCCAGGGATTCCTTTATTTGGGGTCTCTCCCTGGAGGCACACGTCTCCAACTGTTTTTTCCACTGTACAAGTCGAATAAATTGCACTTAAAGCTCAAAACCCTGCTGCAGAATACTCAGGGCAGAGAAATTTTTGTACCAGCGACCTCACCTGCATCCCCAAAAAGACCAGCTGAAGATCCATCTCTCTGGGCACCCTTTGGGGCTTCCTCATAGCAGCACCCTCAGACAGAAGAGCTCCCAACACATGCCTGTGAGCCTGTGTGACTGTCTGGTTCAGCAGCAGAGAGATGGGCATTAATATCTGCCTTGAACACACCCTTTCCCCGGGTCCCAGATAGAGGAGTCAGGTGTTTAGACCACATCTTTAAACATTCTGCTACCCAAAGCTAGTGGAAAGTATTCCTATTTACCAATTACTTTAAACAGGCATTTCAGAGAATGTCCATAGCTTTAGGGACACCTGCTTTCATTTGGGAAGGAAATAATGGTGTTTTTCTCTGGGATGCATTTTATCTTGTCAGTAAACATCACAGTGTCACCAGCCTGCTCTTGCCCCGAGTTGTGAACAGCACTGCACACTTGTGACATGTGGTGTTCATGCAGATCATTTGGTATAGTCTGAGGAACTTAAAATGCAGTTCAAAAGGGACTAGAAGATATTATTTTAGTGAAAATTTCTAGTATTTTTACTCTGGACACAGCAGCCCCTGCATCTGGCACAGGCCAAGCGGTGGCCCTGGCCACCACATGCCTGGAGCCAGCGTCTGCTGCTGGCATGTGGATTTAACTCCATGGGCAGAGCAGATTCGTTGCATTCAACCAAAACCACTTTAATAATAAAACAGGGCTGGCAGGGCTGTTTTTGGAAGCAGGTCTCCCCTGCAGATATTGCTCGACCTAGAATCTCTGCAAACCTGTTTCCTTCCTCTGCCAGGGAAGGTTTTCCCACAGATGTTGAGGTGGCCTAAGCAGCAACTAATTTAAAAGCTGAAATAGAAATATATTTTTGGTTCATGAAGTACAAAAGTCCATGGAGATCCCAGACAAGGCTAGATTTATTTTTACTGCTAGAAGCTATTTCGGCTTCAGGTTGTTTGTTACCAACTTGCAATTCTGAATATTTTGATTAGTGCTTGAAGTCTTATTACTTGGTTTGCAACATTTCTGCCTGCAGGAACAACGACAGTGCTTTGGAAAACTCATGTTTTTAGAGCTTTTAAAATATACAGTCTGCCTCAGAGAAGATTAAAGTGTTGCTTCTTTCCTTATCCAGGAATTGACAAAAATGTAACAGAATATATTTCAGCAGAAGGAGTAGCAGAAGAAGCAAATATAATAAATTCCAGAGCCAAATATTATGATTTCTTGTTCTCAGGTATCCATGAATTTTCCAGACAGATGTGTGGGCCAGGCTTTCTCATGGCACTATCAGTTAGAATGACTCATTTCTGTCTGTTTTAAAGGACTACTAAAAGTATTTTTTCCTCTGTACTCCTTGTACAGATGGGTAGTGAAGGTGGCTGTGGAAGTTACACATACAGAACACCACTGCGGGAAGAGAAAATAATTTGGATTGGTTTGTTGATGGAAAAAACTGCAAAGAGAGGCTGAAGCCATTAAGAAATGTTGTGGGGGAGCACACAGAAGGGATGTGGAGATGTGTGAGACGTCGAGGCAGTGACCACCATGCCTGCAAGGTTACGAGATATCAGCTTGTGCTTCCCCTCACAGAAGGGGAAGACACACACCTGAGCTGCTACGTGCTCTGAGAGGCAGCTTGTTTTCCTTTTACACCAAAGACATTAAAGCAAAGACTCACTTCTGGTGTGTGGGGCTGTGGATTGGAGACAGACACAGGACACAGCACTGTGGGTGATCACAAACAGCCATGAGTTTAACATGACTGCCCCTTGCATAGGGGCTTTGCATTTCCCAGGCTCAGATAATTGACTGAATGGGACCTCTCTGCCCAAATCTCTGGCCAGGGTCGCATCTGCATCTCAGCTAGAACAGGATTGGCTGAGGCCTTTGCTTGGGATTGAATCCAATCTATCCCTGCCTTATCCTGGGACTTGTTTTCTTATATGCTGCTTTAGGTGGCAGCTTCAGATCAGCTGCACTGAGACAACTCAACTCTACTTTAATTTCCCTTCTGTCTCTGCATGGCTGGTCGGTAAAGAGAGAGGGAGAGAGAGGTCGAAGGAGCGACTGCACTGCGAGCAAAGAGTGGGTAATTATAAACTGCCAGGTTTATGGTACCCGGGTGTGTGGTGCTTATTCCCCCAGTACCAGGCCTTTGAGGGCATAATCGACGTCCCCTCCTGTTCTGAGCCACTAAGGGAGGGGCTGGGGGAGGAGGGTGAGAAGCATTTCCTGACTAAAGGCAAGTCAGCCCTTTCCTGCACAGGTGAGGACAGAATCCTGCTCGAGCTGTGGATGGTGTAGGGAAGGAAGCGGCTGAGCGCACTGGAACATCTTGGCTTCTGCTTGCAAAATGCAAACAGGGTGCACTGGGCTTTTCTTCAATGACAGCTTATTCAAGTGAGACCTGAAATTCTAATTAGAAGTAAGATGCACTTGTCCTGTGCAAATATGATAATTGGTTCATAAATGTATAATGCTGTTAATTAGTGTGTGATCTCTTGTAACAGAGGAATGTGTGTTGCTGTCTCCTGAACCCCAGAGGACCGAATAATGAGTCACAATTCAGTGCTCCCGTAGTACTTGGAAAGAAAAGAGCATCAATCAGTTCAGAAACTTTGAGCAAAGTAAGGAAAAAAAGAGGAGTCTTTGCAAGGCCATATCTTTCTTGCTGAAAAGCTAATAATCATCTAATAGGAAGACAGAATTTTTTTTCTGTTCAACAGTGGGAAAAAAATCTTTTTACTCTTTTTACTCTTTACATTACTCTGTCATATCCAGTGATCTATGGTCACAAGAGTATGACTGAGGAACATTTCTGTTTGTATCCTAGCATGAAAGCTGTTGCATAAACCCAGCAGTTAAAAAAAGCTGCAGGAAAAATGTACTAACACACACATGCGTGACCATGTTTAATATCAGCTCTAGTTGCAGGAATATAGAAAGTCACATTGGAAGCATAAATATATGGGTTCCAGGAACAGACGGCTCCATCCAGAGGACTTGTAACACTCAGTGTGGTGTCATTTGTTATTCATGTAGCTGTTCACTTTGTTTCTCCTCAAGGTTTGTTTGAACAGTTGTTTTCACTTGAAAGATGTGCTCAGAAGCAGCTGCAAGCAGCTGGGGACTCAGCTTTTGTTCTGCACCCACATTGTGCTGGAGATACAGGGGCTTTCACCCTGCTTGGCTCTGTGACATCAGTTTGAAGTAGGTGTCATCCACTGTTTCCTGGTCTGAACAGATCTAAAAAAGGTGGCTTATCTCTCTCCCTGACTGAAATTCTGCTTCACCTTTAACAATTTTTTATGCTACCAAATATATAGATGGAAACAATAGAGAACACAGCTTGATTTCAAAGGAAAGAGAGCTTTATACAACCCTGGGCACATCCTCTCTTGGTATGTTTTGGGTTACAACACAGCATCTTTTGCTCAGAGCTGTGTTTGCATGGCAGAGCTGCCATCAGCCCCTCTGCCAGCCCTGCAGGCTTTGGCTTTCCAGCCTCATAGGAAGCTTATTCCTATAACCCATTCACACTCAAGACAGTTAAAATGCATATTGTTCTCCTGGGTTCACACACCATGGCAAAGCAACCGGACCCCCACTAGCAGGAGGGAAGATGGGGATGTTGTAGGAGAAAAGCAGCAATGAGCTGCCTGTCCAGGAAACAAGGAGGCTGAAGGCAATGGTGGTAGTTCCCAGAGGGTGCTGAGGCCCCTCCTCAAGGTCTCTGTGGCACAGCAAGGACAAGGGCCATGGGGACGTGGGAGTGGAGGTGTTTGAGCTGATGGAGCAGTGCTCAGTGTCTGAGCAGGGAGCTCTGTGTTTGAGACCCCCCTCAGATGCTGCTGGGCACAGCACAGAACCCAGGGTGGCCCAGGCTGCAATGGACTACAGAGGCTCATCTGGTCCAGCCTCCAGCTCAGCCAGGATCATCCCAGAGCCCATGACACTGGAGTGTGTCCAGATTATTCTGGAATATCTCCAGTGAGGGGGACTCTACACCCTCTCTGGGCAGCTGTTCCAGTGCTTGGTCACTGCACAGGAAAGCTGTTCTTCTTCATGTTCAGGAACTCCCTGGGCATCAGTTTCTGCCCATTGCCTCTTGTCTTATTGCTGGGCACCGTGGAGGAGAGCCTGGCTCCAAAAGAAACCAGAACACTTCAGACTTGTCTGTAGTGACAGGAGGATGTGCACAGCCTCTGGCTGTTCCTCTGCCTGTGGGTAAAGGTCAGAAAAGAGATGATACAAAGCATTTTTCCCACAATGTTTTTAAAATTTACTCTATGACCTCAGTAGTCATAATAAAAAAATGTTGTTGTGGTGCTCTTAATCTGCACTCTGATGGCTGGTATTTGTCAGCTTTATAGTTTTCATTTCATTTGTTGCCTCCATTTGTAGAAAAAGAACAAATATCTGAGAATGGATAATAAACCATCCAGCTGAAACAAGTACTTGGTTTGGGGAAAGGTTTCCTATTGCAGGACAAATGGATTTCTGAGGAGCCATTAAAATGTGGCTTCTGGAGAGCAACATATAAAATGAAAGTAAAAGCAAGAGAAGTTGCTGAAACAATCCCAGACAGACAATGGTTGAGTCTCTACTCCAGGAATTTATTGTGTGGAGGACAGAGCAAAGTATACATTCCTCAGAGTCCAAGGGCAGGGAAGAAACCAGGCAAAAATAGATGGAATAGGATTTGTGGATTTTTTCTTTCTTATATTGGTTACAATGCATTTATGCACCCCCAACCAATATGCCACATATGATATCCCAACTGTGTAAACACAATTGGTTTTTAAAGAGAAAATTTTGGGAAAACATTTACAAAGATCTGCCTCTGGTTCTCTTGGCAGGGAAATCAGAAAGAGTGAAAAAAATAGAAAGCTAAGCAGAAGCCTGGTTCCCCAAGCACTGATTTAATAACATCTTTCTGGTGCTATTCCTAGCCTGACTAGGTTCATTTATCTCACTGACCAGTGTACTCAGCATCCTTCCTCACAACAGCTTTAGTGCCTTCAGGACTTTCAGATAAATCTTTTTTTTATCAGGGAGACAGGTCAAAATGATTACACCTAAAAGTATGTAGTTTTAAGAGAGACTCAGACTTGTTCTTTATTGCTCTGGAAATTACTTCCCTGAAAAAAACCCCAAACTCAAAGCTGAGATCTGGTGGCAAACTCAGGCTTTTGCTGCTTGGGCAGATCCAGGAGGGGTTGCAGGACACCCCAGCCCACCATGCACCCATCCCCACTCCACTGTGGGCACTGGGCTGAGCTGAGCTCCCCACAGGAGATGCAGCCTTGGGGCCACCTGAGAGCTCGTGCCATCCAGGTAAAGTTAGTGACACAGTAAATAAAACAAAAGGTGTGAAGATGAACAAAAATATTTCTTAAAAAAAATGCTGCTTCCAAAAGCCTGCTGAAAATGTTTAGCTTGCTGAAACAGAGAGCTGAGGAATGCATAATCACAAATGAACAGTTTCAACTATTTTAAACCACATGATTCTTTGGCAAACTGAAATGAGTAATTAAATGCAATGATAAATTGCATTTATCTGGGAGCCGTGGCCAGGCTGGCACCACCTGCCTGTTGTCGCAATCCGTCCCAGTGTATGGGTGATGCGATGATTTTGAGGTGCAAAAAATAACCAACAAAGACACAGGGGATTTGCAGCAAAAAATTAACAAATGCAGTTTTATTGAAAACAGAAAAGCGTTGGTGAGGGAGAACCGGAGAAAAAGGGAGAAGATGAGGAAAAGAGGGAGGAGAAGAAGGGTATGGGTATAGCTACCGAAACTATGGTGGTGCCGCTTCAGGTTCTTCGAGGGTCCAGCCGTCGAAGGCTCACCAGGCCACGTCCAGGGAGATCTCAAAGGCACGGCTGAATCAGACCCCAGTTATACTATCTTTCACTGGGGGAAGGGACGTGGTTTCACAACCGAAACAATGGTTGTCGGGGGGGGAAAGTACAGAACAGGGGGGTACACAGAGTCCAAGCCGAGTAACCGGCAGGAACCATTGTTTTCATGCCTCAGTGCTCGCACCTTCGCTTATTCTGGGCAGCCTTCCCCCCCACCACTGCACACCTCCCCGAGTTGGGGGAGGTTCAGTCCCAGTCTCTGGAAGAAGGTACAAGGGGGTTTTTTGCACAGGGGCTTCTCGTCTTGATCCCTTGATGAAGAAGCCCGCATCTCTGCTTGTCTGTCATGATGGTTGAAGGTGGGCAAGAGGGGTCTTCTCTTGCAAAGGGGCCATTTCCACAGTTCAAAGCCAGCCAGGCCGAGAGGGGCGGGGAGAAAGTCTAGATCCATTCCATTGTTCAGAAGGAGCAGAATGTCCCGTCAAGTTTGGTGTAGCATATAACAGATAAGTCCTATGGAGACAGTGAGCTAAGATGTACATAACGTCCCCACCCTGCACTGGCTTTCGGTGGTCATGACAATTGTGAGGCAAAAATGCAGGATTTCGGACAGAGTCTCACACCTGTGGGCAGGGGGACACAAGGGAGCAGCTTCACCTCCTCCACAGCCCTCTCATCTGAGGGCTCTCATCTTTCAGCGCTTGCAGGAAAGTCCAGGGGTGAGGGGAGGCCCCTCTCTGATAACCCAATGCAGGGGACCCTTTTATTAATGACTCACAGGAGGAGAGTCTAGCCTTTACGACTTCAGAGAAATTATTGGTAGGATTTCAGCTGTCACCATGGCTCTCTTCTGGAAAGATTTATCTATGAATCTGCAGGGCTGAGAGAGAGAGGAATTTTTCGTTCCTTTAATTCAGTCCCTCATGATTCCTTGTATATCTACAAACACACGTGCAGTGGCCACGTTTTTTAGACCTGCAGTCATAGAATAAAAAATATCTAGTGGTGGTAGATACAGTGAAAAATTTAAAAAACATAAAGGCCATTTCCATATCTAACATTTCTAGTGTGTTCCTTATTAGGATTTTTATGATTGTCTGGTTAGAATTAGGAAGTTTATTTTCCTTGAGGAACCTGCAGAGCTGGCAGTGGTGAGGTAAGTTGTGGTGTTTCAACATGTTTGAAACACATCTCTTTTAAATAATTTTGAACTACTAAGAAGAAGGTTAAAAAAATAGAAATTATTAAGTAGAAACCTTCAATTTTTTTTCTTTTTCTTTTGTGTCAGTCTTGATGTCTCACCAGCAGGTTTTATCTCTGAAAGCCAAAGAACCCTGGAACTCATCTCTGTCTTTGGCTGAGTACAAACTCTCGGCAAATCCATCTGGGTCTCTGTTTATTTGTTTGCCCTAAAAGCATGTTCTGCTGTGTTTCATTGAGATATACTCTGTTCCTTTCCTCATTTTACATCAATGCCCTTACTGATGCTTTTCTATAGAACAATTGCAATAACATCTCAAACAATGCAATTTTATTCTGTGAGTTTTCCTTTATCTTAACTTCACTGAGTGACTTCTCAGCTCTTTACCAATGCTCTTAAACTTGGCTGTCAGGTTTCAATCAGGCAATTTTCTTTCTGTAGCTTTGCAATGTAAGAATCTCTCTTCCATTAACAACAAAGGGTTTAGGGAAATCTTGGTTCAAAGAAATAAAACCGAGATAAATCTGTGAGAAGTCAGAGAATCCCAAGCCTCGGAGATAAACTTCTGAGCAACCTTTACTACACAGCTGATATTTTGCTCTCCTTAGCAAGCCATTTATTTATAAAGAGGGAAAATACCATGGCAGGCCAGAAGAAGAGAGAATTAGTTTTAAAATATGCTGTGATGTCTGATGTACACATCCCAGCTCTGCTGCCATTGTGATCCTGTCCAAAGGGTGTAAGGGCTGGATGGAAGTCAAAGCCTCCTGTACCATCAATCAGCATGAGTGATGATGGTGCTGGCCCTGGGAAATCCATATGAGGAACATGCACTAACCAGAAGGATTTGGTGTCTTTAAATATTTGATACGGTGTTGTGAGTGCTGTCCCAAAGTGAGGGTGTGGGTGTGTGTGGGTGTGTGTGTTTATGTGTGTTTGTAGAAGTTTTCTCAGCTGCACAGTGCAATGTGCAATGACCATGATCTGACATTTGGGATTTTAATCCACTAGTTTTTGAGTGTTGCTTTTCTAATGGCTTTTCACTAGTTCCTAAGAATGCCTTTTCAAATTCTGCAAGCAGAAGGAACTGCAAAGGCAAGTGTGGAGGTGCTGGCAGAAAGCCATGTGCTTGTCTGAAGGGCAGAGGGGCCAGTGCTCTGGATTTAGCTGACTGCATTTCTTCTTGAGTGAGACAAGTTGGTGAAACCCACTTTTGTTACACAGTAGTCTGTTGTTAAAAGGCTTTCAACATTTACCTCCATTTCTATTTTCGTAGTCTAGCTTCATCTCACTTCTTCTGTGAGATGCTTTTGACTCATTACAGTCCATGAAAGCAGAACTAATTCCTGAATCTTGCCAGTCCCCAAGTGTTGATGGTGGTCACAAGGGTTTTTGGGATGAAGGAAGAGACGTAGGTCCTTGACTCCATTATAGAAGGCTTGATTTATTATGTTATGATATATACATATACTATACTATACTAAAAAGAAAAAAGAAAGGGAGAGTTTTTAGAAGCTGCTAGCTACTTAATTTAAGAACAGAAAAGTAAAGAATGATAACACACGAGCTGGCTTTGACAGACTGTGAGAGCAAGCTCTGCTGGGACTGGTCACTGAACTAAAACATCTACACCAGACCAATTACGGGTCACACTGCTGCATTCCACAGCAGCAGATAATTATTGTTTACCTTTTGTTTCTGGGGCTTCAGCTTCCCAGAAGGAAAAAATCTTAAAGA
The DNA here is from genome assembly GCF_901933205.1 of Camarhynchus parvulus. Taxonomy (NCBI): domain Eukaryota; kingdom Metazoa; phylum Chordata; class Aves; order Passeriformes; family Thraupidae; genus Camarhynchus; species Camarhynchus parvulus. The sequence continues at coordinate 61,933,943 of NC_044575.1, read as the reverse complement.
AAGGATTTTAGAGAAAAGGATGTCTACAACAACCAAGTATTTTCCTTCTTGCCCATGTACCTGAAGCGCCAGTAACACAGTTCAGGAAGGGGAATTGAAAAAATTGTATGGTCAGTAAAAAAATCTTTTAGTGCATTATTCATGTCTTAACTGGAGATAAATGGCCGTATGTGACACAAGCAGTGATATATCATCTGCTGAATTCTTGCATTTTTATCCCAAGGCTCAGCCATTCTGCAGCACCAAGGTCTCCACCATGCAGGCAGTAATTGGCTGTGACCTAATTTAGATCCTAAATAACTCCAGAAACCTTCCAGCGTGGCCTTCCAGACAGCCTCAGTGAAAGGCAGTGCTCTCCTGATGCTGACAGGAGCCCCTTCCCCTCCTTCTGCAGAGGGTTAGGAGGATTTCTGCCTGCCAAGGCTGACTGAAGACCAGGAGATGCTTTGCAGCCCTTGGCTATGACAGCACCCAGCCCACGCTGGGGCTTGTGGGGCCAGGAGGTGACTGGCCCCTTTCCCTCTTTGTCACCCTCCAGTGCACCCAGCTGGGGCTGGGGCTGTGGTATGGGGAGAGTGTGCTCTGGCACCCAGGGAGCCCCAGGGAGGCTGTGCCCAGCCCCAGGTCACTGCCGCCCTCTGTGCCCCTCTGTCCCTGCACTGCTCCTGCTGCTCTGGCACCCAGGGAGCCCCAGCCCCAGGTCCTGCCCTCTGTGCCCCTCTGTCCCTGCACTGCTCCTGCTGCTCTGGCACCCAGGGAGCCCCAGCCCCAGGTCCTGCCCTCTGTGCCCCTCTCTCCCTCCTGCTCAGCTCTCCCACCGCTGCTCCTGCAGCCCAAACAGGCCCTGGCTCTGCTGCCTTGGCCCACTCCCAGGGGCTGAGAAAACTCTCATTTACAAATAACTCAGGTGGACTTTGGACTCAAGCTCACCGTGCGTGTGGGTTTGCATTTACCGCCAACTTTTAACAATAATTTTTCTTGGAGTTCAAGCTCTCATTCCCTCATTTTGACCAGATGTTCTGTGCTAGGACACCAAAGTGGAAACCGCTCTGGGCATGTGCCTATCCAGCAAGAAGCATAATTTATGGATGGAGCCTCAATAAAGCTTTAGTTAATGGCTGGGTTAGAGTGAAACAAGGAAATGAGCACGGGCCGAGAGCTGCCCTGAGCAGGAATCACAGCACCCACAAAACGAGCCAGATATTTAATAATGCATGACAGACTGGACATTGGATAATATCCACAAAAACCTTAGCTGTTAAGAGAAAAAAAAATACAGTAATTACAATAATAGCCCATATTTTTCTAGGTGTAGCCAATTTGTTCCTCTCTGACAGTTTCCACCTTCACCATCTTTAAAACTTGAGCTCAAGGGTGTTTTCAGGTCTCATTCTTGCATCTTTAAAAATAAGACACCTCCATATAAGCAAGATTCTGCATGACTCAGGAGTTTTGTGAGGTTCCAGAACCAATGAGATTAGGCAGTGCTTTTTTAAGGGGAGAAAATAAAAAGTATTATAAATCTGAAGAATTTTTAGGGACTTCATTTCGTTGTTGAGCACTTTTACTGCAGAGTTTGAACTGAGCAGCTAATCTTCAGTTGTCCTTGGGCTGCACATTTTCTAATTTCAAAATAACTTTGATGTTAGGGTTGGAAAGATCTTCACCTGATTTTGTATCATGGCTTCCAAGAGAAGTGGCCAAAAGCAAGTCTGGGTCTCCCCACAGAACAGTGCATAACCTTGGCTTGGGACCCAAAGTTTCTGTTTGCTTTTATTTAAAAATAATTTTTAAAAAATCACCCATTGACTAATTTAAAGTCAAAACGGACTTATTTAAAAGACAATTTACTTTAAGGATGAGGAAAATAAAATGCTGTGTTTTGATAAATGCAGGCTTTTAAAAATTCTCTGGAAATTGGGTCGAAATTTATATTGAAGTCTACAAATTTCTTTACAATTTTAAGTATAAAGCACTTCAAAAATATCAGTGGTGCTAATTTTTTTCATTGTTACTGCTGTTTTATAATACTTTAAAAGACATTTTCCCAATGAGCTTATAATTGTTTTCCATATGTATCACATAACGAGCATTTTGCTGGCACTTCTGTCACTAATCAGTCCTCCATCAACCACTCCAAGCAGAACTTTAACATGAAGAAAGAGGTATATGAAGCTTTTTAAACACTTTTAAGTCTATGCTGCGTGATCTTGGAAAAAAAATTCGTAATTTTTGTGTCCAGAGTTCCAAGCTCTAACAAGGTAATGAGGGGGGAAAAAAAGAACACACATTCAGAAGTAAATGAAAGATTAATTGCAGCTATTTTGCTTTCATTTGATTTTACTTTGGTAGACTAGAGTAATATTTATGAACATAAGATGTAACTTAGATATCCAATTCTCTTTCAGAAAAAAAAATCAAACAGATTAATTGATTTCAAAATTTGTAACTCGTGGTCCCATGTTCACTTGTATCATCAGTCAGCCACACAAGGATCAGGGGCAGTGTCATACTCCACATAAAATTATGTTGTTTTGCTTTTCTTATAGAAGCCCACAGTTTTGGTGTTGATTCCTTTGTTGCTTAAATAGGTATTCAGAAAGGTAATTCCTACATAACATAAAAATTATAGTGGCATTCACTGAGTTTAGGCTGATATGAATAAAATTTCTGATTTTTAGGGTTGCAAAAGACATTTCTCTTTCAGTTAGTACCTCATTAAGAACCCTGAGATGTCCAAAGAAGAATATGGTAGCAGCAAACAAGCAAATACAAGAAAGTGAAGCTCTCCCCTGGGATTTCCCCCTTCTGCTGTGACCAGGAAACTCCTGCTATGAAAGCAGAACACCCATGAGCTATCTCAGCAAGGCACTCAGCAAAGTGGAGATTGTGATGAGTCTGAGAGGAAGGAATGGTGCCAAACTCAGAAATGGCCTATGAGCACGGACAGTGGGCATTTGCTTGTAGTCCTGAAGTGCAGAGGTCAGTTTTGGGGAGTCACTTCAAAGGACAGAGCCAGCATGCTGAGGCTGATGTCAGGAGCAGGGAGGATTGCAGGCTGAGCCCAGGGTCACTCCTATTCTCCTGACAGCCTGGGCCTCCAGGCAGGCAGAGCCATCAGGATCTCAGCCAGGTCCTGGCAAAGCTGCTTGTCCAGGCGGCTGTGACCATGGGCTGGTGTCCCTCCCAGGAGTCCCCTTTTCCCCTTCTCCTCAAAAACTGTCTTTTTGTGTAGAAAAACGGGTCATCCCAGTCATGATGAGCCATAAATCACTGAGCCTTTGCATGGGTTGGGGTCAGGGAGCTCAAGTGGGAAAGCACAAGTGAAGCTTCTCCTTGGAGCCCTGGACTTACAGCTGCATGTGCCATTCCACATCTTGGGACAGTTCAGCATTGAATCCTGACATCCTGCTGCCATCTCTACTCTCCAGTTCAGTGCTCCTTGAGGGCACCAAAGAGATTTGGTTTTCCAGTTTTAAATATGTGTCTGGTGCAAGTGACACTGAAGCAAGATGCTCCAAGGTATTAGGGATAATATTGAAAGAAGGAATCCACTGTCTACCCCAAAATCTCCTGCATGCCTAAACACTGAAGGCATTTCCAGTAAGGAGTGACACATCTCTTAATGAGTCACAGCAACTAGTTCTTTGTTACAATTTACTGCAACCACAGAGGGAAGGATTGAAAGTCCAAGAATTTTGTTGCTGGCTTTGCCTAAAATAAAAAAATCTTGTTTTTGTTGAAAAAAATTGACAATTCCAGTAGGAATGCTTTCATAACAAAAATTATTTAAAAGATGTATCAATTTTGAGGAGGCCAATTTCTGCTTGGCTGTAACAGATAGGAGCATGTTTTAGGTGTTCATTTCTATTATTAACGCATAAACAGGAGTACATGATTCCATCTAAAGATTTAGTTAGGGATTTTTAAAACATTTCACTTAGAAATGTTTATGTTTGAAAGGTGAAAGCGTCTAATGTGTGGGTGGTTTATGTGGGAAGGACACAGCTAAACTCGGTGGAAGCCCTTTGGGCATGTCTGCCTCCTGGGCAGTAAACTGCCTCGGGCCATTGGGGAGGCAGGGGGCTCACACTGGGATCGTTCACACCTGTGCTGATCACTGATAGCTCTGGATCATTCACACCTGTGCTGATCACTGGTAGCACTGGATCATTCACACCTGTGCTGATCACTGATAGCTCTGGATCATTCACACCTGTGCTGATCACTGATAGCTCTGGATCATTCACACCCGTGCTGATCACTGATAACACTGGATCATTCACACCTGTGCTGATCACTGATAGCACTGGATCATTCACACCTGTGCTGATCGCTGATAGCTCTGGATCATTCACACCTGTGCTGATCACTGATAGCACTGGATCATTCACACCTGTGCTGATCACTGATAACGATGCATTTCCTCTCGCATGCCTGCACTGCTGTGGTGTGGGGCTCACTGACAGGACAGTGGCACCCATGTGCCAGGCTCTGTGCCACAGAAGGGCTTGGCACCGAGGCTGCAGGACTGGTCTGACAGGACAGTGGCACCCATGTGCCAGGCTCAGGGCCATGGAAGGGCTTGGCACCGAGGCTGCAGGACTGGTCTGACAGGACAGTGGCACCCATGTGCCAGGCTCAGGGCCATGGAAGGGCTTGGCACCGAGGCTGCAGGCCAGGGCTCTGCAGTGAGCAGGCACACGTGGGGTGGGGGCTGAGCTGGGACCCCCTGAGTGCCCTCTGTGCCAAGACCCCCCACCCTGCCCTGCTCAAGAGGCACTGCCAGCTGCCCTCCAGCCCTCCTGCCTTCCTCCCTTCTCACCCAGCTTGTTCTGCACATTTCTGTGGCTTTTTGTATTAGAGTTCTGTCTGTGTGAAAGCTCTGGCGGCCTGGCTAGATGCTGCTTTGAGACTGGGTCTTCTTCTGCACATGAAGAAATAAACATCCTTAAAAAGCCTGAAATGAAGGCTTGTGCAGAAACATGTATACAGTATCAGCAATAAAGTACACAGCATATTGTGATTGTGGCATGCATTGCACTGTAAGTAATTTTATTTGCACTCAGAAATGAGATTTAACAAGAAACTGTGAGCTTATTTATTGCTCAGAGTGACTAACTGCATAAGCCAATTGAATGTTATAGTGTAAATATTTTCTTGATAATAAACAAAGAACACATGTCTAGTCAGAGTGAGCATAGTATCAGTGACTGTGCTTTGCATGTTTTAATGGTTTCACTAATGGACTATTCATTCATCTATCTTCCAAGAATTTGTTTCAGCATTTTGTTTTCCTTTAAAGGTATTTGAAGGCTTAAAAAAAAAAAGGAAACAAAATACAGCTATTCCTTTTGCTTTCTCCTCAGAGTGAAATTTTCTTCATCCACCCTCAGGGAAGTTGATGTTTCCGAACTCCTGCACAGGAAATATATTGAAGTGCTTCTGGAGAGGTTTGAAGCATGCTAGTCATCATTTCTATCCTGTTTAGCCCTGCATTATTTGGCTTATTATGCTTAGGTGAAACAGGCAGACACCAACAACTGCAATTCAACAATTCACATCACAGTGCTGGTAGTTTGGATGTGATTTTACCCAAACTAATGAAGCTCTCCATTATCTTCATGGGAGATGGCTGAGGGTGAGTTGAGTGCTGTGAATCCCCCCACAGACTGCAGCAGCACAGGTCACTGCAGCCAGAGCACCTCCCTGTCACGGGTGGGCCTTCAGAGCAAAGTGCAGGAGAGGCAGCAAATCAAGGAGGGATATTTCCCACAACCACCTTAACTCAAGTTACTCAGCATACCATGTAAAATGATTTAATGGTCCTCTTTGGTCTTAAAATCCATGTTCTTAACAAAATGCAAGAATGAACAGATATGTCTCCCTGGGATCTTGCATTATGCATGTCCTCTGATGGTGGAACTCTGTAGACAACATATGGATGATGGTTCATCGAGTGAGACTGTCTTTTATAGGTAATAATGCAAATAAATTGCTTTATCAAGGTGCAGACTACACATTTCACACTCTTTTGAAACCCTTAGCCAGATTTCAGAATCATATTTCATTTTGCTGAGGTACAGAATTTTTACATGTATTTCTTTCCCATTTCTGGTTTTCTTTCCTTGCCCGTGCACACAGAAGAAAAGGTTGCTACTGTATACTCAGAGTAAAGGCAAACCCAGGTAAGTCTACATAGGTGTCCAGCCTAGACTTGCAGCTAAGTCTGACACCTGTGTGCAAACATCTCCATTCCAGAGCTGGCACCAGTTCTGCTCATTGTTGATCCTCTAGACAGAATTCGTATGATCCTATGGATTATAAATTTCAGTACATAACAGCCATCATGACACTTCTGAAGTGGAGGTGAATGGGTTCCAGCATTTACCAGCATTTTTATCTTATAATCATTTTTCTTCATTTTCTTCTGGTTTTCCCCATCCTCTCTAACACACACTGGGCATGTTTTAATAGTATGCCTGTATTTCCTTGTGTAAGGAAATACAAGAGCTGTAATTGAAAGCCTTGTGTTAATACATTGAGCTGTCACAGACATGAAAGTGCTGATGGAAGAGAAATTCATACATATTCTCTTCTAGTGTGTGTGATGAACTGCGAAAAATTGTTCTTTCAATGTATTTCTTAGAGAAAAATTTTGTCACAGAGGGGGAATGATTAAAGAACTGGTGAATTTGAGAGCAGAGACGCCTGTGCATCCTTCTGCCAAAAAATCTCACTGTTACTACTTATTCCTATGAGCAGACAGACCCCTGCCTGCTGACTTAGTTGGAGTACTCTTGTCACAGTAATACAGAAAAAAGTGAAAACTAAAGCAAGCAGGACTGGCTGTTGGAGGAAAGTTTTGCTTTCAAACTACACACACAGACACATATATGGCACTGAAGAAATTTGGATGAAAAAGTTATTTATTTAAGTAAAAAATCCAGTTGCACATTGCTTCTGCTAGTAGGACAATTCATACAGGAGACATTCCTCTGGACTTTAGTTTTCTTCTAGCTGAAATTGATCTTTCTCATTCAGCTTTCTTACTATTATTTTCTAACTCTCTACATCCAATCCTTATTAACTTAATTCATGTTTTGTTGCCTGTAGCCTTGCAGAAAGCCTGCAGGGCCCATCCCTGGGTGCCACGATCCCTCCACAGGAGCTCTGAATTCAGGAAAAGCCCAGGAAGTGACAGAATGCTGTGTAACACACTTCTTTCTGATTCAGAGTTGGTGTTTCTGGAATATGAGATAGGAGAACTGGCCTTGTTGCACGGAGTTTATTTCAGAAATGCCATCTCCCCACACTCCCATGCAGAAGCCAAGCTGCAGGAACGTGCTGTGGGGAGGAGAAGCTCTGCTCCTGTGGCTGCTCCCACAAGTGCCAGGTCAGCAGCTCCTGAGACACACAACTGTGCTTGGTTGTCTCCAGGGGGAGACAGAAAACAATGCTTTAAAAGGAGGAGGAGTAACAAATACATCTATGATCATCTCCACCTATCAGCTGCTGAACACATTGGGTGTAAAAGCATTGCTGGCTCCTGGTCATGGGCCTGATCTGTCAGGTGGGAAACTGAGAACACAAAATTTGTGCTGAAGAGGGGAGTTCACAAGGAGGGAGCATGGCTGGGATGGGTCTGGCCCTTTTCCCTGTCAGCAAAAATGTGCAGGAAAGTATTGCTTACCCTACTGTCAGCAGAAAATTGAAATGTCTTTTTTCTTTCTTGGAAGGACATTTATTTTGCAGTGGTTAGTGTCAAATGGTGATAAACATCCTCTGAAAGAGGAGGAGATGCCTTGCTTTGGGCTTTTTACATTTGAACAGCTCCTGAGCAGAGGCCAAAGCAGTGAGTTTCTATTGGCAAAGCTTTGGGACTGATTCAAAAGGAAATTTTGGAGCATTTGTTGGAATTTGAAGTCACTACACATACAGTTTTTAGTGCAGTAGTAATAGGACAATATTTCCTGATGCATTTATTTCCTAAACACTATTTTATTATTACTGAAGAGTTCAGTCACCACTGGTACATCATTTTCTAAGTTGTTTAACTGTGAATGCTCACATACCACAAATACATATGTAAAAACGATATTTTATATCATTGTGTAAAAGCCTCCCTTCACTTGAGGTGGTCAGGCACTAAGGTAACAAACCTGGTGATGGAAGAGAAAGGAATAAGCACTTCCACACAGAAACACAAGTGGGTGAGTACAGCCAGCACTGTCAGCTCTGCCTGGAACACAGTTCTGTCAGAGACCCTGAGAGAGAAGAAAACCTCTGAGAATATATGAATTTCATTGAAAATGTATGAAATATCATCAGTGAATCCCAGGCTTGCAGCATTCATTTCAAATTACTAAGAAAGACTTTTCCCAGCATTTTTTCCTGGGGACATAAGTCAGAGTCAGTTGGAGTTATGATAAATACAAGTATTAATTGCAGAGGCTTGTATGCCAGGGCAGATGAATAGAAATGCATTTGCTGAATGCTGGGAGCGGGAGTAGCAGATGAGTAAAATACTTTTAAAATTTGCATTCAGCTTTAAAAAAGAAGTTTTTCTATTAGTACCATCTGTGTTGGCTGCAGGCTGTCTGGCATGGAGCAATGTGCCTGTACAGTGCTGGAGATGAGGGTCCCCTGGGCTTGGAAACCCCTGAGCCTGAAGCAGAGTCCTTTCCCCTCTCCATACCAAGGCACAAGACCTGTCTTCCCACCCACATCCTTCCCAAGCCAGGCAGCTCCTGAGGAGGGACTGTGGGGACCTGTGTGGGCACGTGGCTCTGGTGAGTGTGGCTGCAGAGCCTGGGCTGTGTCCCTCAGGGGGATCAGCATCTCCCTGTGCTGCCGTAGCTGCAGCTGTGGCCCAGCTACACTGACAAGTGTTTTAATCAAGTGTTTTAATCGTGGCAGGCTAAAGCATGACCTTATTATTAATTTCATATCAAAATTATATTCCAGTTTTATATGCTGAATGTAAATTACAGAGGGGAAAATACACAGGCTTTTCTATCAGGCAAATATCCTTGAAAAAGCAAAATCAACTAAACTCTATCCCAGAACATTTCTAGCAGCTACAGCTGCTGGATCATGCAGAACAGACCCCTGGTTCTCTGTGTGTCCCACAGCACAAGCACTGGCCTGGCAGCACGGCGCTGTTTGTGCCGCTGTCCCTGCTGTCCCCACTGTCCCCGCTGTCCCCGCTGTCCCTGCTGTCCCACCAGCAATGGTCACTGCCTACAGCACACACCACAGCACCAGATGCCTGGCACATGTCTTTGGAAGCTCACAAGGCCCTAATTGCCTGTCATCACTTTGGTTTCCAAATATTATTTGCTTGAATGTCACAAGGTGTTGATAATTTGCTGATTACCTCTTCACCTAAAAAAAATAGAGAGCAAATTAGAAATGTGAGTTGAGCATCGGTTTCAAAAAAATCACCCAAGAAACAGGAGTTCAGCATTCAGAAAAGAACAGGTGAGGACTGGCAGACTGGAGGCAGTGACTGTTACAGTGACTGGGACATGTGTCATATTTATGGGGCAGATGTAATACATTGTGTAATACACCTGACTTTCCTTTTCTGTATGTTTATGGGGCAGATGTAATACACTGTGTAATACACCTGACTTTCCTTTTTTGTAGCTGTGCCACCCTTCTGTGCATTTCAGTACCTGCAAAGCTGGTGTTGTGTTCTCTCACAAGGATGAAGGTGAGCACTGTGGGGGGAGGTGGCAGGGTCTGCACAGGCTCATTGAGCTGGGGGCTCCATCTCAGCCCAGGGCTGCCCATGACCCCTCCACTGTGCAGGGAAAACCCAAATGGCACTCACAGCTGCACTCACACCCACTTTTATTTATGCTGTCATCAAGGGGCCTGAAGCCATTGCTGACATCTGCCTTCTGCGGCCTGTAGATGTTTAACGCAGAGAAATATTCAGCTGCTAAACACTTGTAAACAAGAATAAACAGCTTTGATTGCTAGCATGCTCCACTCCAAGGCAAAATGCACCAGAGCACACATGTTCTGTATTCAGTATTTGACACATGCTTCAAAATCAATTTTAAAGACAGCTAAAAGAGGAAAAACTTGTTTTTTTTCTGGGCACTCTAATTAACAGGAGAAATAATTGTCACCTGGGTTCAAAAGCAGAACAGCCAGTAGAAAGTAAGCAGCTCTTATAATACTTTCAGTTAATATTTTAGAAATGTTTTCCCATAGACAAAGGAAAAACTTGCTGTAGTATTATTGGTGTATAATCTCAGTTTGGCTTGTCCTGTTAGTGGCTACAGTTGGTCAACATTTGTAATAATGATTTAAAGGAGCGAATAAATGCTTTTCCTATGCCTCCAAGCACTTCCAATCTCTAAAAGGGTCTCTGTTAGCCACTGGACTGTTTCATTCGGTGCTTCTCCTGCTCAGTGTCCCGCAGGAGCAGCTCAGGAGGGCACCAGCAGCCCAGGAAGCTGTTGGGCCATGCAGGGGATACTCTGCTTCCACAGGGGGGGATGCTGGGGAGGCTTTTCTCCAGCATCAGCAAAAAGCGACTTCCAGGCTTATGTTTTCTTACTTGGGCTTTAAGGAGGAGACAATTCAGACAAAATTTGATCAGTAATTTCCCCTAGATGAGATCAGGAGGAAATTATGTACATGGTGTAGAGCATGGTGGCAATTGTAAACTATTTTGTTTTTTCTGGGATGAATCAGGAGGGGGCCTGGCTGCCATGATGCAAACTGGGGGAAATACTTTGGTTCACATCCAGGACAGTGGGGAAAGCAGCTGCTGGCTGACAGGGACAGGGGTCTGGACCAAGTCCTGAGCTTTTCCCAAACGCTTCAGCACCAGCCCTGTGGGCACTGGTACCCAGGGCAGGACGTGTGCTGTGCTCCATCCCATCTCACCCAGGACAAAGCAGCTGCTCCACAGATCCCTGCATGGCTCAGCCTTGCACCTTCCCTAACGCTGTGGGACCAGTGCTGCACTGGAGGGATTTTTATCCTAACGCCTGCTGTTTTCCTCAGCCCCTTCAGGGACTTGAGAGTCCCCTGAGAGCTGGCAAGGGGTGCCAGGTCCCGAGCTGCCCCTGTGACCACCGGGTGCCAGGGCTTGTCTCTGTTCTCTCTGAGGGGCCAGAGCAACTTGCTGTTTTATACTGAGGAGGCTTTGGCATCTGTTGATGTAAATGATTAGATTCTCATCACCAATTATTTTTAACTATTTAGTGAGAGATTTCATCTGAGCTGATGACACTGCTCCTACCTCTACAAGTCACAGATGCTCTGGTTCCTGAGAGAGTGAATGTTAATAAACGTTCTGGCACATGCAAAAAAAAAAAAAATCTGAAGCATTAATAAAGCTGAAGAAAGATTTGAGAGATATTGAGAGTAATTATTAATGAAAATCATTGATGAATGAAACCAGTGCCTTGAGCCACAAGAAAACACATGAGGTTGATATGGAAGGGGCCATGGCAGACCAGAGCCCAGGCTGTCTCTTTGCTCTGGGGAGCTGCAAAGAGCTGAAGTGTGTGAAGTCCTCAACCTGCCAATAAGGTATGACCTGCCGTGAAACCTTCCACACTTGAGCAGGATTTTGTGACACCACACAAGCATCCTATGAGGCACGTGGTCCTCTGAAAGGCGCTGAAACACAAAAATGAGCCAGAAGAGACTGTTTGGCCAGGTAAGGCATTCCCAGTGCCCCAGCTGTGCCACAGCTCTCAGCTCACCAGAGACCTCCCAACACTGCAGAGCAGGGACTGTCCTGCCATGGTGCTCAGCCCAGCAGGCTCATCCCATCCTGGGACAGTCCCACTCCAGGCACATCCCAGGCAGAAGTGAAGGGAGGAGAGAGGAAGCTGACCCCAGGGCAGCACAGATGAGAGAAGTGACAGGCTGAGTTCAGCAGAGGTGATTTCTAATACAAGCAGAACCGTCTCTTATTACAACTGTTTAAAAATAATAATCTGATGTTTTATATATTTATTTCAAAGATCAATTTTTTTGGAAGATAATCCTGCAAGCAGCTGGTCACACATCCTTCCATGTGAGTATTTCATAGAGAGTGGCCACCAGTGGAGGCTGTGGGCAGGAGACCTTGCCTGCCCCCAGGGCATGTCTTGGCCCCCTGTCTGGCCTGGCCACAGCACAGTGGGAGCCCTGTGGCTATTGTTGGGCTGTGTGTTAGGTCAAACCCCTTGCCAGCTGCTATGGCAGTAGCCTGGCTGTACAGAATCATCGTTTCCACCAGCATCTTCCATCCACTTCTCTTGCTATGCACAGCCTGTTCCTCCCTCATACCAAAGGGAAGTTCGTCTCAGAGTCTATCAGGATATAAAGCCACTAATGCCTCCAGCATTTTGGTTAGACACTTCTGCAGAAATTGATGTTTTATGCAATGTGCTCTGTCGTGGAAGAGCTCAGAGAAGGTTAGTTATTCACTGTGGGAGGGAGGCACTGCCAGGCACTGCTGCTCTCTCCCAGGCAGAGCACATGGCAATGGCACTGCTGGCCCCACAGGAAGCCTGGGGCCACAGGGCACAGCTGGACACTGCAGGGCTGAGCACAGCTGGCTGCCACATACCCTTCTGGTTACTCCCACGTGCCCAGGCATCCCCAGGGTCCTGCTCTAACTCAGGGCTGGCAAGTGCAGTCTAACCCCCTCATTACTCCACTCTCAAGTGGTTCTCCTCTCCTCTCCCTCCTCTTCCTCCTCCCAGCTGAGTGCCACTGCTCCCCTGTGGCCAAGCCTTCAGCACAGAGTAGGGAACTGGTAATGAGAATGGGTGCAAATGCAGGTTTGGAGTGATGTTTCCTGCCCTGAGGTGGAAAATCAGCATCTGCCTGCCCAGTCAAACAGCACAGTTCATTATGCTGCTGCCCAGTACTTTCCAGCAGTGTGGGTGTTTCAGGTGATAATTCTCCACCCGAGGTATTTGCCTGAGGCTTTCCCAGCCCCAGGATCTCCTCCCAGCCACCTGCTTGGCATTGCAGTGGGTGTGGAGGTAATTTAACTCCGCCAGAGTATTCCCAGCTTCTTTTCTCTCCTGGCACGGCCTCCCAAGGAAAACCAACAGTGAGTGTGATGGGAAGGGCTGAACTGTTGTGTATCTTAATGGAGTGATAATAGTGCAACAAAACCAACCCCACGGGATCAGACTGTGTGCTGTCCTGGATCCCCTGGGTGCTGCCACTCTCTGCTGACACGGATTCGCCATCCCAGCTTCTCCAGCAGAGCCAGGTTGGGATCACTGCCAGGCTGGGAACAGCGGGGCAACCAGGAGAGGAGCACAAATCAGTGAATGGGCTGGTTATTCATCAGCAGCAAGCACTGTACAGCACTGCTCTGCAGAGGCAGCAGAGTTTTTTCTGCAGGGCATTGTAAATCTGCGCACATTTTCACTTCTGGCGCTGTCTCCTTTTCTCAGTCATTTCCTCTCATTCTCTCTCTGCCCTCTCCCTTCTTTCCTTATTGCAATGCTTTTCCCAAGCAGGATTTTTCTGTGAATTAGGTTTTAATGCCTCCTCATGAGAGGCGGTTTTTCATATTTTATACCTCCATCAATTAAGATTTCTCACTTATCACCAGTAAAGCCGGAGTTTTGATTAAATATTATCCAGCAGCTCTAAGCACATAGTTTGTATTAATTTCAGGGCCTCATTATATGCCAGTGGTATTTATATGCACTTATATATCAAATATACTGTGTGTGTATAAGCAGAGACTTTCAGAACAAATACCACAGAATCACAGAATCACAGAATTTCTAGGTTGGAAGAGACCTTTAAGATCATCGAGTCCAACCCATGTTCTAACACCAAGTGCCAGATCCAGTCTTTTTTTAAACACATCGAGGGATGGTGACTCCACCACCTCCCTGGGTAGATGATTCCAGTATTTGATCACTCTTTCTGTGAAAAACTTCCTCCTTAATTCTAGTCTGTATCTCCCTTGGCGCAGCTTGAGACTGTGTCCTCTTGTTCTGTCTGTTGTTGCCCGGAGAAAGAGACCGACCCCAGCTCAGCACAGCCGCCCTTCAGGAAGTTGAAGAGAGTGATAAGGTCACCTCTGAGTCTCCTTTTCTCCAGGCTGAACAACCCCAGCTCCCTCAGTCGTTCTTCATACAGCTTGTGTTCCAAGCCCCTCACCAGCCTCGTTGCTCTTCTTTGGACACGCTCAAGCATCTCAACATCCCTCCTAAACTGAGGGGCCCAGAATTGGATGCAATACTCAAGGTGTGGCCTCACCAGTGCCGAGTACAGGGGCAGAATGACCTCCCCGCTCCTGCTGGCCACACCATTCCTGATTCAGGCCAGGATGCCACTGGCCTTCTTGGCCACCTGGGCACACTGCTGGCTCATGTTCAGCTGAGTGTCAACCAGCACCCCCAGGTCCCTTTCTACCTGAGCACTGCCCAGCCACATCGTCCCCAGCCTATAACGTTTTTTGTGGGGGTTTTGTGGCCAAAGTGCAGGACTCGGCACTTGGACTTATTGAACTTCATCCCATTAGATTCTGCCCATCCATCCAACTGTTCCAAGTCCCTCTGCAAAGCCCTCTGTCCCCCTAACCAGATAAAGGAGCCATAAAAAAAAGAAAAGGGAAGCAGAGTGAAGCAGAGTTTAACTTTTCCCCTTTGCTTATGCATGCACAAACTTTTGCTTTTCTTTTATTGCTTTAGTAAACTGCTTTATCTCAATCTACTAGTTACTTTCCACCTTATTTTCTCTCCTCTGTCCTGCTGGGAATGGGAGTGATAGAGTGGCTTGGTGGGCAGTTGGTGCCCAGGCAAGGTCAATCCACTACATACATGCAGCATCATTAGCTTCCTCAAATGTTTCAAATTATTTTGTTTGAAATACATTTGAAAGTGTCATGGCTTGCTGGGGTGAAATAGTGTCTTCTTCAAATAAGTAGAAAAATGTTGATTTCAGAAGTGAAAGGCTGGATTTTAAGATTAGAATGATGTAACAACTTCATATGCTAAGTCTTCTACAGTGTCTTTGGTTGGTTCTTGTCCCAGGCTCAAAACTCTCAGATATTACCTAGAGACTGTCCCTGCAAGATTCCAATCTACACTGAGTAACTTCCACCAAAGGAGGATCATTCCTAACTATTGGAACAACTGGTCAGGGGCTTATTAGTCTTTCAAAGGCATTTTATGCCTAGCTTTCTATTTTGAAATTATGGTTTTGTATCCTGTAGGATGCTTTGCAGACCTCATTAGGGTATAAACAGACCAATTTTAAGTAATTTGATAAGTTTGATTTTCTGTGGTTTTTCTTTTTATGAATCCTAATCCAACGACAGAAAGCAAAAAGGAGAGATCAGATATTAAGATTACAGTTAATACTAGTACGTTGAAAAGAAATCAAAGTAAAATCATGAGTTTGAAGCTCTTAAGGAGTACATTCCCTCTGTGGCGTGTAGTTTTGCCTCCTTGATGCCAGTGGCTCCAGAAGCCATCTCTCAAAACAGGTTCTGGTTTTATCTGGAGCTCATGCAAGGCTTGGAAGTTAATTATAGCTCTAATATTCTTGCTAATGAATTTGAGCATAATTATGGAATGATTTCAGAGGTACTTTATGCGAATACTAATTGCTGTCTTCTAATGCTGGGTACCTGGCTTCCTCAGGGGAGCTCTGGGAGCGTTGTGGAGGGGAGCCCAGCGAGCCTTGCCTGCAGGGCACGGGGCCAGGGGCTGTGCCTGGGACACATTTCCCTGTGCCTGGGACACATTTCCCAGTGCCTGGGGGTCATGGGGACACCAGGGTGGCCAGGAGAGGCGGGCTGCTCGGAGCACCTGCCTGGGCTGCCTGCCCGAGCTGGGCTGTCAGTGTGTGCCCGGGCACGTGTGGGATGCCCAGTGCTCAGCTCTGTCAATTATCAGGCTACCTGTCACAGGTGGAATGCCCAGTGCTCAGCTCTGTCACAGGGTCAGGGATGATGCCCAGGGCTCAGCTCTGTCACAGGATGGGGATATGCCCAGTGCTCAGCTCTGTCACAGGATGGGGATGATGCCCAGGGCTCAGCTCTGTCACAGGGTGGGGATGATGCCCAGTGCTCAGCTCTGTCACAGGGTCAGGGATGATGCCCAGGGCTCAGCTCTGTCACAGGGTCAGGGATGATGCCCAGGGCTCAGCTCTGTCACAGGGTGGGGATGATGCCCAGTGCTCAGCTCTGTCACAGGGTAGGGATGATGCCCAGAGCTCAGCTCTGTCACAGGGTAAGGGATGATGCCCAGGGCTCAGCTCTGTCACAGGGTAGGGATGATGCCCAGTGCTCAGCTCTGTCACAGGGTGGGGATGATGCCCAGTTCTCAGCTCTGTCACAGGGTGGGGATGATGCCCAGGGCTCAGCTCTGTCACAGGGTGGGGATGATGCCCAGTGCTCAGCTCTGTCACGGGATGGGGATGATGCCCAGTGCTCAGCTCTGTCACAGGATGGGGATGATGCCCAGTGCTCAGCTCTGTCACAGGGTCAGGGATGATGCCCAGAGCTCAGCTCTGTCACAGGATGGGGATGATGCCCAGTGCTCAGCTCTGTCACAGGGTCAGGGATGATGCCCAGGGCTCAGCTCTGTCACAGGGTGGGGATGATGCCCAGTGCTCAGCTCTGTCACAGGGTCAGGGATTCCGAGCTCAGCTCTGTCACAGGATGGGGATGATGCCCAGTGCTCAGCTCTTCACAGGGTCAGGGATATGCCAGGGCTCAGCTCTGTCACAGGATGGGGATATGCCCAGGGCTCAGCTCTGTCACAGGGTGGGGATATGCCCGTTCTCAGCTCTGTCACAGGGTCAGGGATGATGCCCAGGGCTCAGCTCTGTCACAGGATGGGGATGATGCCCAGTGCTCAGCTCTGTCACAGGGTGGGGATGATGCCCAGTGCTCAGCTCTGTCACAGGGTGGGGATGATGCCCAGTGCTCAGCTCTGTCACAGGGTAGGGATGATGCCCAGTGCTCAGCTCTGTCACAGGATGGGGATGATGCCCAGTGCTCAGCTCTGTCACAGGGTCAGGGATGATGCCCAGTGCTCAGCTCTGTCACAGGGTGGGGATGATGCCCAGTGCTCAGCTCTGTCACAGGATGGGGATGATGCCCAGTGCTCAGCTCTGTCACAGGGTCAGGGATGATGCCCAGAGCTCAGCTCTGTCACAGGGTGGGATATGCCAGGGCTCAGCTCTGTCACAGGGTCAGGGATGATGCCCAGGGCTCAGCTCTGTCACAGGGTGGGGATGCCCAGGGCTCAGCTCTGTCACAGGGTGGGGATGCCCAGGGCTCAGCTCTGTCACAGGGTGGGGATATGCCAGGGCTCAGCTCTGTCACAGGGTGGGGATGCCAGGGCTCAGCTCTGTCACAGGGTCAGGGATGATGCCCAGGGGCTACTCTGTCACAGGGTGGGGATATGCCCAGTGCTCAGCTCTGTCACAGGGTAGGGATGATGCCCAGTGCTCAGCTCTGTCACAGGATGGGGATGATGCCCAGTGCTCAGCTCTGTCACAGGGTGGGGATGATGCCCAGTGCTCAGCTCTGTCACAGGATGGGGATGATGCCCAGGGCTCAGCTCTGTCACAGGGTCAGGGATGATGCCCAGGGCTCAGCTCTGTCACAGGGTGGGGATGCCCAGGGCTCAGCTCTGTCACAGGGTCAGGGATGATGCCCAGGGCTCAGCTCTGTCACAGGATGGGGATGATGCCCAGTGCTCAGCTCTGTCACAGGGTCAGGGATGATGCCCAGTGCTCAGCTCTGTCACAGGGTAGGGATGCCCTGGGCTCAGCTCTGTCACAGGGTAAGGGATGCCCAGAGCTCAGCACTGTCACAGGGTGGGGATGCAGCCAGCACAGAGCCCAGGGGTACAGGACAGGGGTTCTCTCACAGCTGTGGCACAGGACAGACCCTCACAGGCCCGAGTGCCAGTGCTGTGAGCACTGCCCAGCCACAGTGGCTGTGTGTGTGAAAACCCACCAGCAGCTGCTCATGGGGAGGTGGATGCTCTTTGGGGTGACCTCTGGTGGAGAGGAAATAGATTTTCCAACAGAACAGCCGGTGGAAGGACAATGAGGAAGCTCCAGGTTTCAAATGGGCCAGGGTAACTTGAACAGAGAGCCTGAATTTTACAATATCTGCACAGCTAATCACAACGACAACAGAATTATGTTCCTTCAGGCAAAATAGCATGGCTGCTTCTCTGCCTCTTTTTCATGTCTTATTTTATGCTTGCAAGTCATTCCAGGAGTCTGAGACATTTCTCTTCATATGGTCTCTGTCTTAAGGCAAAATTTAACCTCTGGGAAAGTTTATCAATTTCAGAATTTTAGCAAAGATCAGTAGAAATGTCAATGATTATTGAAATGGAAGCTTGTGGGTTACATTGAATTAATGCAATATCTGTATTGAGATGTGTTTTCTTTCTTTTGAATAATTTAATAAAGTTCAAATCTCCTGTGAGAGAAAGAATTAATTGAGCAAAATATTAATTAAGGAAAATTATTTTTTTCACAGCACAGTTCTTCAAATGAAGTAATACCGAGTGAAATGACTGAAGTTTACCTTGATTAAAAGTGGTGTCAGTGTTTGCAAAGTCTCAGAGTGTGTGCACTCCCTGTGCCTGGCAGAATTAGAGCTTCTCTGGGTGGTGATGCCATTGTGAGCATCCCACAATCCCTTCTGGACAGGGGCAAATAGGAGATGCATGTTTACATCCTTATGCTTACTTATTTAAATTTGAAGCTATTTCCTTGCCCTCATTCTTGTCTAAACGCTGACTGGTTTGCAAAACATGTCAGATGTGGGATATGTTTCCATATGTGATTTACCTGGATTCCTGTAGCCCGGCATCCAGTGGTAAAATGCACCTTCCTCCAGGCACATGTAAAGAGAGACAGCAGAATCACAATCTGCATGCAGCTGCCTGCACCAGGCAGTGATCAATCTGTACAGACACAGTACAGACACAACGGTCATTCATTCCCATGGGCACAGCACATGGAATGTGCGCCCCTAAGAGTTCCTAACCTCTCCCAGAAAAGGCAGGGTGATGAAAACCAGCAGGACACTGTGGAGGAAAGGGAGGGTAACAGGCTCAGCAGCATAACTCAAAGTGGTAGCTCCCCACCCTGGCCCTGCTGAGACTGTGCCAAACGATGGTGGAGAGCAGAGGAACACAGGAACAGAGGTAATGGCCTGTGTGTCCTGGGTGTGACTTTCTCTAATGTTTAGGGAATGCTTCCAGATTACTGTAAAGATTAGAGGCAAACTGGTGTTTATTTTCTGTTTACTTCATGATTTGCTATTATCAAAACAAGGCACAAGCTCCATCACACATGGTAAGGAACACACTGCGTCCCTATGGATAAACCGTGTGTGTAAGAAATTAGTAAATAAGTAGGACTTGGAAATGTACTTGAGCTGTTATCTTTCAAAATATGGGAGGAAAGGCTTAAAAATTTCTCATAACATTATTTTGCCTTGGCTTAACTAGATGAAGCTCCTGGGCTGTGGCCTCCCTAAGCTGTGATCTGGCAGACATTTGCTCTCCTGCAGCTATTCTCTTGTCATTGTGCAACTCCCATGATTCATCCCCAAGGATGCTCTTTGCAGCATCTCCCTGCTCAGACACTCTGGAGCTGCCTCCCCAGGCCCCAGTCCTGCCTGTGGCCCTGTGAGCCATCCTGCTCGGGGCCAGTCTGCTCTGATTTGGGTTAATGGCCAGCAAGTGAGTTCTCAAGCATGAGACTGGTGGGAACAGAGGATGCCAATTATTAGTGGCTGGGTTCCCTCTGGCTGCCCTTCTGCTGACCTCGCTGTCTCAGCACATTTGTCCTGCTTGCTGTTGAGGCTCATGCACAATAAACAAGCTCCCCTCCTCTCTGCACCCTCCCCTCCCTGATAAAATGTTTTGGAGGAAGGTGAATCACTGCACTTTGTTATTTAGCAGATAGTGATCGTTTCTGAGATCCATTCCAAGTCCATGCTTCCTTCTGATTTTCTGTTTGCCCTGCACAGGGCAGGCGGGGAGAGCTCTCACCCCGTAACAGTGGTGCTGGCTTGGGCTGGGCTGCAGCAGCTGGTGGAATTGCTGCCTTGGGACAGCACTGTCGCAGACACTTTCTTATGAAAAATCCTTTCCTTAGGATTTTTACCTCCTGAGAAGCTGAGAGGCCTCAGGAACAAAATGTAAACAATGATTATCTGCTGCTGTGGAATGCAACAGGTGCATCTGTGATTGGTCTCATGTGGACGTTTGTAATTAATGGCTAATCACAGCCCAGCTGGCTCAGACTCTGTCCAAGCCACAAACCTTTGTTATCATGCCTTTCTATTCTTAGCTTAGCTAGCCTTCTGAGGAGAACCTTTTCGTCAATTCTTTTAGTATACATTTAATGTAATAGATATCATAAAATAATAAATCAGCCTTCTGAAACATGGAGTCAAATCCTCGTCTCTTCCCTCAACCTGAGACCCCTGTGAACACGGTCACACAGCACCTTCCCAGGGCTGAGCTGGCCTCAGAGACTGGTGTTTTCTCAAATGAATTAGATTAAGCCAATGAAAACTCAGAACAAGAGGCTCATCTGGAACTGCTGATCTCTGAAAAGATGGCAAAACCTGGCAGGGAAATTAACTAAGAAGGTAAAAATGAAAATAGTGTTCTAGCAGCCATTTAGAAGCAGTTGTACAGGGAGAACATTCCAGAAGGACTCCAAGCCCCAGGGGTTCCTTCCCCCCTTTTGGCAGTCACCAGCAAGAAGCATGGAGCTGGCAGAGCCTTTTCTGGATTTGTGAGCGAAGGCTGTCGAGGTGAGCACGGTGTGCGTGAGTGAGGTCTCCAGGCACCAGTGTGAGCCCACGGCCAAACAGCCCCGGCTTCACTACTCGGGAACAAGAGCAGTGCTGGCACCAGCGTGAGCCCGCGGCCAAACAGCCCTGGTTTCTCTGCTGCTTGGGAACAGGAGCAGTGCTGGCACCAGCGTGAGCCCGCGGCCAAACAGCCCAGCTTCTCTGCTGCTTGGGAACAGGAGCAGTGCTGGCACCAGCGTGAGCCCGCGGCCAAACAGCCCGGCTTCTCTGCTGCTTGGGAACAGGAGCAGTGCTGGCACACTCTGGGGGTGCAGGCACTGCCAGGCTGCTGCAGGGCATGGGTCTGATGGCGCTCAAGGCAGCTCAGGGCAGTGCCACAGCTCACCCATGGCCGCTGCCCAGCAGGGCCACCCCAAGTGGCACAGCCCCCGTGCTGAAACTCAGAGTATTGACTCTTGAAAAAGAGAGTCAAAGTTTGGCATTAATTATTACTAATCAAAGTAGGTAAATTCATGAACACATTCATCGGTGGCTGGCTGATGCAGAAGTGCACACACACACCTCAGGCAGCCAGGCACGCTCTGTTCCTCTGCACCTTGCGTTAGTGAGAGGCTCCAGAGGTAAATTACTGATTCTCTAATTTGGTGGTGTCTGCACAGGGTGATGTGCAATGAAAGTGACATGAATGCTGAGGATAAGGTACTCAGCAGACAGTGAGAGAAGGAGCATTTCTTTGATTCCAGACAAATCCTCCCTTCAGTGTTCTGCTTTTATCTTTGCATGGAAGGACAAGTTTTATGTAAGACAAATGTCTATCAAAGTTTTATTTAAAAAGCATGCTTTCAACAGAAGGTGGCACACTGATTAGATGTGACATTTGAAGCAAAGCATCCTAAACAGCCCAGGAATGCAGAAGAATTAAATTGAGGCCTCGCATGAAAACTACTACTGTGTTATTAGGCAAGCACAGCCTTTTAGGCAGCGAAGTTTGGGTGCTCTTAATCCATGCTGACAGACAATAGTTAATATTTTCACAATTGTAACTTTTTTCTGCTCTCTTTTCTGGTTAATAGAGCATGATGGAGCACAAAACATTCTTCAGCAGCTCTACTCAGTGTAATTCTGGGAGCAAATAACAGTTATCTCTTGGAAACAGTGCCTGACATTTGAAAGGCCTCATTTATGGTCCTGACTAACTGAGGTGGTTCAGAGCTCCTGGGAACCAAGGGCACAGAACCAGTTGCTCAGGACCTGTGTCATCAGTATCACCACACCAGCAAACTGCAGAGCTGGGGCAAAACCTGGGAATCTGTGGACTCAGGAGTTCCTGGGAAAAGGCAGGAGCAGTGAGCTGGGCACTGAGGGGTGCAGCTGATGGAGAACCCTTACATGGACACCACGACTGCCCTCATGATGCCCATATCACCCCTCAGATCAACAAGAGCAAGGGTGAAGTGTAGCAAACTCCTTGGAGACAGGCACGACTCTGAATGCGTGCTCAGTCCAAAGAGAGGGAGAGCTTTTTTGCCTTATTCTGTGCTTTGCAAAGCCATTCCAAGGTCATTGTCTTTTCTGAACTGTCACCGCAGCTCAAGGCACCACGAGAGTCCAGCTCAGCACTATACACATTTCTGGTTGATCACTATTTCCTTTTGTCCAATCCATTCTCCTGTCTGCAGTCAGAAAGGTCAGAGAGGCATATTTATTACTGTAAAGAATTGTCTAGCAGAAAGAAGTGAACTTTAAAGAACATGAGTGATTCACAGAGGATCAATCACAGTTTCCATTAGTCTGTAACAAGAGTGTCTATTCTCACTTTTGCACTTCTGATGGACATAAATATGAAAAAAATCAAGTGAACCTTCTTATTTATTTCCATGTCATATAGTTCATATCAGAGACCCAACTGGCACATGCAGGGGCTTCTTCATTCTTTTCAGGGTGCAGTTTACAAAGCACAGGAGAGAAAAATGAGCCAAAGCACAAAGGCAGGTGCCAGCAGCCCCAGAGACATAGATCTCCATCCCAGTAGCTGTGGGAGCTCTGTGCCACTGTCCCTGCTGTGTGCCAGTGGACCAGGTCACTCAGAGGAGACTGTGCACTGCTGGAGCCCTTGGCACTGCTGGCACTGCTGGACAGCCAGCTCTCCTGGTTTAGGGCAAATCTGGGAGAAAACCTCCAAAGGGGGCCCCTCCAGAAAGCAAACCCACACAGCCCCTCCCCACAACCGGGTCGGGAAGGATTCCTTGGAGAGAAGTGGAAAGAACATGTTTATTTACAGGCACAGCACCCCCAGCACACAAACCTGTTTATTTACCAGGCACAGCACCCCCCGCACACAGAACCTGTTTATTTACCAGGCACAGCACCCCCAGCACACAAACCTGTTTATTTAACAGGCACAGCACCCCCAGCACACAAACCTGTTTATTTACCAGGCACAGCACCCCCAGCACACAAAACCTGTTTATTTACCAGGCACAGCACCCCCAGCACACAAAACCTGTTTATTTACCAGGCACAGCACCCCCAGCACACAAACCTGTTTATTTACCAGGCACAGCACCCCCAGCACACAAACCTGTTTATTTAACAGGCACAGCACCCCCAGCACACACAATGAACAATACCAGGTGACACCACTCTGTCACCGCTCTGAAATGATGACAAATTCAGAAAGTCTCTCTGGGGGTGGTCGCTCTGTTCTCAGTCCCTCCTGTGCTGGGGCAGCTGCTGCAGCCACAAGGTGCAAACTCTCGGGGTTCCCAGGCCCCAGTCCGGAGCAGGCTCGAGTTGGGCCAAAAAAGGGAAAGGAGAAACAGTCCAGGGAAAATTTGGACTGTTTAGCTAAACTAACTAATGAGCAGGAGCAAGAGCAAGCAGAAGCAAAGCAGAAGCAAGAGCGAGAGAGCAAAGTGAAAAGCCAAAGCAAAAAAAAAGCAAAAGCAGCACCAGGTACTGCCCTGTCTCTGTGTCCCGCCCGGCTGATAAAAAACCCAAACAAAACCTTCACTCTCCAGAACCAGTCTTGAAGGCACAGAACATGATATCCAGCATAAACAGAACACATGAATAGGGATACAAGCATCATAATGTCACCCTAGGACACCAGCCAGGGGAGGCCAGGTGGCTGAAGAGAGGACCTGCTTCCCCTCCTAGACAGAAGGACCTGACCAGCCCACGGTCCTGCCCTCCCTCAGGCTGCTGTCTCTGTCCCTGTGTGATGCCAAATCCCCCATGAGCAGAACTGTGCCTGGCCCAGCATCTGGCCAGAAGCTCTGACAGTGCACCCTGTTACAGGGTTTGAAGGTTTTACCCAGCTAGAAAGTCACTGGGCTGCTGTCCATCCAGGGTAAATGCATTGTTAATCCTTGTCCTCATTTTAAACCAAAATGAGGTTTCTCTACCCCTATTCCTCCACCATTTCTATCCAGGCAGCAGAGTGCAAGTGCAGGTGCAGAGGAATATCCTCCTGCTGAAATACCTGTCCTATCCCGACTCCCTGGTGGCTCACGGACCAAGCAGGACAGCAAGGGCTGGATGCTGGCAGCGCAGCAGATTCTGCAGATCATCCAGGTTCTCATTAGAGAGCTGAGTCTCCAGTCAATGGCCCAGCATTGCTAATGGCCCTGTACTGACAGAGGGGCTGTGGCACACTGAATACTCAGCCATTAGAGACCAGAGTGTGTTATGTGACCAAAGTCACATTGAGTGTCAGACAATGGTATCTGGGTAAAATCTTCAGTGCCTCCTAATTAAATAAAAGGTTCTTTGAATCATTAATGGTACAAGTTTTAAATACAGCTGACATTAAAGTGTTCAAGAAGAGGCTTTGTTTGTGCAGATTGATGAGGTCTGAGCAGGGAGAACTGTGGAAACTCATTATGGGAAAGTATGCGGATATAAGGGGGGAAGAAGCACATGAAGGTTCTCATCTCATAACTCTTCATTCAAATTGTGAGAGAGAGTCTGTTCAGGTCTGCATCCTGCCCTGGAAACAGTTGAGGGATGTGTGCTAGCAACTGACATTTTTAGCAACATAAAAATATGAATAATGAGCAAAAGTTGATTTAGTATTGATGTGATTAGAGAGCCTTAGTACTGATTTAATAAAAGACAGTGTCTGTGCCATGTGCTCAGCTGGTGGAATAAGTCATTTGGTTAGAAGGGACAATCCCAAAGGCATTTCTGGTCAGCCCGGAAAGTGAACCTGAACAGCTGCTGCATGGCAGCTCAGTGTGCTTCAGGCAATTGCTTCCCCCCGAAACAGAAAATGATCACAGAACAGCTGGCAGGAGATGCCCACTGCAGGCTGTGTAATTCCACATGGAGAGTGAGAGATGACCCTATGTGGGACCAGCATACAGGACTGATTTCACCCCATGCCCAGATGTAAGACCTGGATAAAGGAGAGAGGTCTGAACCCTTTAGGACGCTGAAGTTATTGCTTTGGAAGAAAAACTGCCCTGTCTAATGCACATCACTGGAAGGCTGCCAGAGATCTCTGGGTCCTCTCCCTCAGAGAGCTTTCCAGGCTGTTCTTTCCCAAGCCTGGAGCATTCCATGGGGTTGTTGTGACCCAAGTGTGGGACCTGGTGCTTTGCCTTATTGATTCTTATACTGTTGGCCCTGGCCCATTGAACCAGCCTGTCCAAACCCCTCTGAAGAACCTTCCTGTCCCTCTGGTAGATCAACACTTCTCCCCAGCCTGGTGTCATCTGCAGCTGGCTGAGGAAGCACCTGATCCCCTTGCCCAGACTGTTGATGAAGATCTCAAACAGAAATCCTACCACTATGGGAATTGATGCATCATTAGTAACTAAGATACATTTTTGTTTGACCAAGTCTGGCAAATATCTATTTCCATTTCATGAGATGTGCATCCCCAAAAACCTTTATAAAGGGGAGAACACTCACTGTGTTAGTGTTCTTCATTCCCTGGTACTAACCTGCTTTTTGTTGGTCTAGATTTGGGGAAAATTGGTTTGACATGGAAGAGAGTGTTGGAATTTTTCTTGACTATTTTTTCCTCTCTCTTGCCTTTTTAAAAAAAATCTTTTGGTTGCTATGGAAACAGCCTTCTTCATTCAAAATACCATTTGATGGTACCATTTCCTATTAAGGTTCACATTTTCTTGCTGTGTCTGTCACAGTGTGCTAGTCACAGTTCCTCCACTGATTGCTGCCCCTGCACTGCTCTGGGAGTTTACATTTCTTTATTACAACAGAGTTAAAACTGACATTTGCCCAAATCGCTTGTTCTTCACAGTAGTGGTGCAACAGGACAAGCAGAGCTCTCAGGCTCTGTGGTGCTCACAGCCTCAGGGGCTGCTCTGCTCCTCACTCCTCCTGGGTGGAAAACAGGGATTTTGGGTTTTGGACCTAGTGATCATCAGGATCCAGACTCTGCTTCATCCAGTATCTGTAAAACTTCTGTGTAAAAAATCTGTCCACTTTCCTACATCTCTTCCTATCATTAATAATCTCAAATTAAGATCTGCCAAATCTGTTGGCCACACTCATGGATAGGTCTTGTGGTAAGCGGAGGGAAAGGAAGAAACTTACACAAAAGTTTTGAACATACACTTGAGATAGGTAGATCCTCACTAGATAGGTCAGATTTATTCATTTTGGCAAACAGTTGTGCAGTGGGCTTTAGGGAAGTGCTTTCTGTAGGATGTGAGGTTTGGTCAGTGGGGCGTGCAGTACATGCTGCTCCTCCTGTGCTTTGATCAGACACCAGAGAAGACAGAAGGAATGCCTGGACTAAATTGTATAAATCTTGTTTCACTTCCCTGCAAAAACTGGCAACCTCTTTGTCAAACTACTGAAAAAAACAGGGCATCAATGTTTGACAACAATTCTGATTGCTGAATTAATGCTCGTAATTATATTATCAGTTTATCTCCATTTATTACAATAAAAGCTCTCCATTATTCAAGACACACCTGTGCACATTATTTTCAGAGCTATCTGAGACTTGCTAAAGTTTTCTCAAGTACCCAACAGTAGGTGTGGGCTTCCCTTTGCATTTGTGTTGTTTCCACCTCGCAACTGATGATAGATGTTCTTTTTTATCATCGTGTTAGGCTGATGGATGTTGCTGTTGGTGGTTTTCCTCCCACTCAAGATTCTCAGCAGGATTCTAGTGCTGATAACCCAGAGCCTGGGACGACTCTTTCACACCCAGCTCTGTTTACCCCTGCTTAATGGCTGCAGCAATTAACTTTGTTGTCACTGAATTTTCTCAGCTATTCTCCTGCTTTTAATGCAGATTTGGTATGAGAAGGCACATATGTGTTTGGAAAAATAGACTAGCAATATGAGGATATCCCTTCCTGAAAAATTAGAAATTATGCATCTCAGTTTTATATCTCAGTTTTATATTCTGAGATTAGCGTCAGGTTAAGGGTAGTGAAAATCTTTAAGAAGCCAATGTCTGTGCAGATCTGTATGGATGTCTCATAAGGTGCTCTCAAAGAAGACAGAAATGCAGAAAAAAAGCAGAGGAAAGCCAATTCACTGAGCAACAGAGAGACACTGGAATGTTGCACACATTTTCCAGCAGTGACCCAGATGTGTGCGTGAGAAGGGCCCAGGGTGGAAGGAAGGCTGAGCCCTGCAAGCAGGGGTGCAGCAGAGTCACTGCCATGGGCCAGGGGTGCCCATCACTGGGGAGCATGTGTGGGGCAATGTTCTGGAAAGAACCTGTTTATTTACCAGGCACAGCACCCCCAGCACACAAAACCTGTTTATTTAACAGGCACAGCACCCCCAGCACACAAAAACCTGTTAAACCCGCAAGCACAGCACCCCAGCACACAAAACCTGTTTATTTACCAGGCACAGCACCCCCAGCACACAAAACCTGTTTATTTAACAGGCACAGCACCCCCAGCACACAAAACCTGTTTATTTACCAGGCACAGCACCCCCAGCACACAAAATGAACAATACCAGGTGACACCACTCTGTCACCGCTCTGAAATGATGACAAATTCAGAAAGTCTCTCCTGGGGGTGGTCGCTCTGTTCTCAGTCCCTCCTGTGCTGGGGCAGCTGCTGCAGCCACAAGGTGCAAACTCTCGGGGTTCCCAGGCCCCAGTCCGGAGCAGGCTCGAGTTGGGCCAAAAAAGGGAAAGGAGAAACAGTCCAGGGAAAATTTGGACTGTTTAGCTAAACTAACTAATGAGCAGGAGCAAGAGCAAGCAGAAGCAAAGCAGAAGCAAGAGTGAGAGCAAAGCTAAAAGAAAAAGCAAAAAAAGCAAAAGCAGCACCAGGTACTGCACTGTCTCTGCGTCCTGCCAGCCGTGGGGGAGTGGCTGATAAAAAAACTTAAACAAAACTTTCACTCTTCAGAGCCAGTCTTAAAGTCACAGAGCATGATATCCCTCATAAACAGAACACATGAATGGGGATACAAGCATCATAACGTCACCCTAGGACAGGCAAGAGCAGGACCAGAGAACATCGGCTGTGACACGAGCTGGACCTGGCTTGGGCCAGAGGCTGCCACTGGGGGGTCACTGGGGCTCGGGGGCACAGGATCAGCAGCTGCCGTCTGAGCACAAGGGCCTCTACTCTGGGTAAGAAAAGGAGTTGTCTTTGCTTCAAACATTGCTTGTGATTAATGTTAACTGAAGTCTGATGAGAACTCTGCCTCTACACTGGGCTTGATGGCACGTTTATGTCATAGGTTATGACAAGATGATATAAGTGATGATGCAATGGTAACTGGACAGGTGAGCAGTGCATGCAGTGCAAAGAATTGTGGCAAAACCTCTGAGACATCATTCATGCAGTAACGAATGATGGCATGGGCTTGGGATCCTGGCTGCTTGGCCAGAAAATCAATGAAATGTCAAGTATAGCTAGTCTGATTTCTTCCTGACCTCTTCCAATCACCTTTTACTTCTTCAAAACCATATCTGCTGTCTGGCTGGCTCTTTGCACTTCCCATGTGCTTTTATGTTTTGTTAAAAGGAAGAAAATAAATAAAATTATTTTCCCCGAGGAACTCACATGCTCAATTTTGCTGCATCAGCTTTGTGATAAGTTAGCTTTGGGAAACAACTGACAGTATATTTCTCCTGCTCTATTTAGGGAAAAGTCAGCTGTGTCTCCTAACTGAAATGTTTTAAGCTTGTTTTTGTCAGGTAATAAAATTGTGTTGCTTTCTATAACTAAATTCCTTGTGATATCTATTTCAAAGGCTGACATTTCTAATGCGCTTACAGCCTGAGCAGTAAAGAGCTATTCAATTCCGAGTGTAAACTCATCCAGAGATGTTTTAAAGATCTAAGAAAAGGTCGTCAAGGACACCAATATGATGATGTGGATGTTTCACACCAACACTCACCAAGAGGCTGTTTCAGCAGAGGAAAGAAGGGATTTGGTGTCCGAATTCATTTAGCAAAATCAATAATCTTTGCATCTCATGGACAGCAGGAGCTTAGAGGCTGAAAACAATCACCATGAGAAAGCTTGAAAAAGCAGTGAATGACAATAAAAGACTGATAGGTCTACAGTAATCATCTACTTTTTCTGTTTATCTGGAGTCCCAGGTTGGTGCTCTTTTCTGGAATTCCTGATTACAGATTTCATTTTGTGCATTCACACAAATGATTCGTTTTAGGGCTGTTTTTAATTTATTTACATGTGTGTGAAACACCACCAATAATTTTTTAACTTCGTCTTAATGCTAGCTGATGTCACCTGCCAATTCTTGAAGTCTGCGGGCATTCTTGGCTCTGTGGCAGGGTTTGTCTGTGTATTTCTGACACGTTTTGCCAGGCACTGACTGTGTGGGTCTGTCTGTCCGAGGTCAGGCGTGGATCATGGTCCTGACTGCAGAGCCGGGGGCAGCCCTGGGCTCAGTGTCAGCCCGGGTGTCCCCATGGCTCTGGGATGGCTGTGCCCCATTGTGAAAAACGCCAATCACTTGTTTTTAAATTTTAAAAGTTTAATTGTAATAAAATGGTTATAAAAATAGTAATACAATTAGAGTAATAATAATTTGGACAATTTGAATTAGGACAATATGAGACAACAAATACAAAGAGTTATGGACAGTCTGAGTACCTTTTTCTGGGCAGCACAGCCCGAAAAAGGCCCCACGTTAACAGAGGATTAACCCTTAAAAGCAACAGCCTGTTGCATATTCATACACCTCATCCATGATGCATAAATTCCATTCAAACACAGGATTCTGTCTGGTCATCGTCAACTTCTTCCTTCTAATCCTAACAGCACCTTTGAGGTGGGAAGAAGTTTGTTTCTTCTGATAAGAAGGCAATAAATTCTTTTTCTCTGAAAGATTTAGGTGTCCTGTGGCTGCTATCTCAGTGCGAGTCCTTTCTTTAATAAAAGTACCCTACATAGCACAGTTTTTATTTTAACAATTTTTATAACCTAAAACTATATTTAATACAGTACTTAAGAGAATTAATACAGCATTACTTTCTAACACAACACACATAATATTCATTTTAATATTTGCGAAAAGCCAATCATAAAATACATTCACACCCATGCTCCTCCCTGCGGAGAAATGCTGAATTCACCTCATCCTCTGAGCCCAGTGGGATTGTCCCAGGATGTCACCCCCCCCACCCCGTGCAGGTCAGGTCATGGCCACAGCACCTGCCCTGGGGTCTGTGCTGTGCCTGGGAGAGGCCACGCAGCCCAAGCCCTGTGGGCATTGCCCTCTGGTCTCTGCCATGGGCAGGCAGCCCCCACAAGATTCCTGACATACCGTGTTCTGCAGAAATCAAATGTTGCCTCCTCTCCTGGTTCCACTCTATTTTATAAGCATTTAGGTGTTTTACAAACCTTTTCCAGAACATATTGTATCTGCCAGCTGTTATAAGTAAACTCTGTTTGCATTTTCCCACAGCCTGTCCTGAGGCACGAGTTGTTTCAAGGCATTTGGCTCTCATCGAGACTTTATTTGCCAAGGCTGAAGATATGTTTGCGATGTTTGTTTAATTAATTCAAATTTTAATTTTTCTTCCAGAAAGGAACAAGGAGGAAAAAAATCCTCCCAATTCTGCATGCCTTGTACAAATGTCAGCATGGAAAGGTAGTGGAGAAGGGAGTGGCAGCAATGTCCCAGCAGAGAGCTTGCCCTGGTGCCACCGTGGCTGCCTGTGCTGGGCTATGGCTGTACCCACTGCAGTGCAGCACCCACACCAGGCTGCTCTCTGCGGGGCAAGGGAAGGCCTCTACATGGCTTCATTTCCAGGTTAGTTGCAGGTTGCAGCTGCACTGCTCACACAGATGTGCCATAACTGCTGAATCCTGGTGCTTTTCCATGGCTGATGTCCCTGAACAGCTGCGCCTGGTTTGGTACCCGTGGTGTGGGGTGCCAGCTGTTTCCATGGCAGCCCCATCACAGCCCTCAAAACCTGCCCTGGTGCTTCCCAGGAATGATTAACTGCATGTGACAACCTCGCTGCTGTTTCTGTATCGATTCCTTTAGAGAAAACACGGAGACAACATGCAATTGTCT
Source organism: Camarhynchus parvulus (assembly GCF_901933205.1). Lineage (NCBI taxonomy): Eukaryota > Metazoa > Chordata > Aves > Passeriformes > Thraupidae > Camarhynchus > Camarhynchus parvulus. The sequence continues at coordinate 61,902,628 of NC_044575.1, read as the reverse complement.
GTTGTGCAGTTGGCAAAGCTCTGGGATTATTTTCTCCACAAACCAAAGGGAGCCCAGTGTTAACTTGCTGCTTTGTATATGGCCAGTGGACAATCTGAATCTTTGCTACAGAAACCAAATGAAGCAGAGCACTTTTCTGGGGCTGCTGAGCAGAAGTGAGTGCTCTCAGAAACGTTTGAAATCTGCACACCAGGGAGGAGTGGTGAACGACAGTGCACAAACTCTGCCAGGCAAATTCCATTTTCCAAAAGCAGGTTTTGCCTTCAGAGACCTGCTTCAGAAATGCATCCCTGGAATCTTGTTGGACTGGAAATTGCTTGAACCATGGGCTGAAAAATCTGAAGATCCTTCATCCAAGATCTTGGTTTGTCACTATGAGTGTGACAAACAGCCCCCAAAATGATTATTGCTTTGAAATTTTGTTGTTTGTTGCTTGTTTTTGATGAGCGTTTTTTAAAACTTCTTTTTAGATGTTTCTGCTAAGGTCAATGATCAGCTAGAGCAGGTGGAGGAGGCAGACCTGCCCCTCTGCACAGCACTGGTGAGGCCAGACCGGAGAACGTGTCCAGAGCTGGGCTCCCAGGGCAGGAGAGACAGGGACAGGCTGGGAGAGCCCAGGGAAGGGCTCTGGAGAGCCAGGGCTGTGAGGAGAGCTGGGAGAGCTGGGAGAGGAGGGTCTGGGGACCCCTGATTGTGGCCTTTCAGTGCCAAAGGGGACCCATCAGAAAGACTTTTTAGCAGGGCCTGTTACAGTCACACTGCCAGAGGCCAGGGCTAGGGGGAATATTAGGAAGAAATTCTTGCCTGGCAGGGTGGGCAGGCCCTGGCACAGGTGCCCAGAGCAGCTGTGGCTGCCCCTGGATCCCTGGCAGTGCCCAAGGCCAGGCTGGACATTGGGGCACCCTGGGACAGTGGGAGGTGTCCCTGCCATGGCAGGGGTGGCACTGGGTGAGGTTAAAAGTCCCTTCCAACCCAAAGCACTCCATGATTTTGTGATCCCACACTCCACCCCAGTGTGACAAACCCTTTGTAGAGCAGACCTGCGGAACAGTCTCACCCTCTGGAGCAGGCCTGTCAGAGCTCCACTGTCACATTCTCCTGGCTGGGGCTCCCCAGGTGATCACAACAAATAACAACGTGTGGAGCTGCTCACAGGCTGGGCCAATGGGTCTTGTTCCTAAGAGGGGCTGGGAATTGTGCAGGAACCAAGTGCAACACAGTACTTCAAGATAAGTGTATATAAAATATTAATTACATCTGTTTACAAACAATAACAAATAATTCCTCAAGTGTACTCTGAGTATTTGTTTTCACGTTGTTTTCTAATTTCCTTTAAAGCACCAACAGAAAGGAGGAAAGCACTTTTCCATCAGTCTGTATAGAGGGTACAGCAAATGCTTTATTTAAAGCTTTTGCAGCTCTATCTTATCTTTTCCTTTCTGAAGGTTTTGATAATGAATTATATATTCCAGCATGACATGAAATATTTAACTCACGCTCTTCAATTCCAATTCAACTTCCCTTACCAAAAAATGAGTTTGAGCACAGAAAAGACCAGTCCATAGACACAGATGCACTGGTGCTGATATCAGCCTCCCCCTGCCCAGGGCCCAGCACCCAGATCAACAGGGCTGAGGCCTCAGAAGGCTCCAGGTGCCCTGTGCTGCTCCCTGTGCCAGGGAGTGCATGGATTGTGCAAATGTGAACTCAGGCTTGATGCTCTGAGCAAGGGCCTGGGGATTTCAAAGGCTGGGAGGAAAAGACATGAGAAAGAAGTGCAATAACTCCTGTTCACACAGTGAAGCTCTTCCCTTGTCTCAGGATTCCTCCAGGCCAGCATGAAGGTCACAGCAGTGTGGAGGGATGGCAGAAGTTAAGGGAATGTGCCACCTCCATACTGGGGCCACCTGCTGGCACTTTCCTGAGGCTGGGCTGGATGAGATCTGGCAAAAACCAGACCTGAAACAGGTCAAGAGCTGTAAGCAGGGGCATTTAATTTAATTTTAATGACTGTGCATATGATTAGTTAAAAAGTAGGAGTTAGAACAAATTCTGACTCTGTTTCCAGAGGTGTAAAGGCAGGTACTGCAAGGTTCCACATTGAGGCACTTGCTCTGGTTGCCCAAATGTGTGACATGGTTGTTGATTCCTTTGCACCACCTGTAAGAAAAATAATAGAGGAAGCCATAAAGGTGACTTTTCCCAGCTAAAGGCATTACATAAATATTTGTTACACACACAAATGGAATATATCATAAGTTCTGAATTCAAGGTGCTTGTGGAAAATGTAATTTCTAGAGCAGAATAGCACCTTGTCTTACCCATAGCCCAGCATCTGCAATTGAATAAATAAACTTGTCCAGGACTTGAAGAACAAAAGCCCAGAGGCTCATGATAGAGGAGTGCACACCATGAGGTGCCCTATGGTGGAATAATCTAAAGGTGGAATGAAGACAGCTGTTTCCCTACCTGGGCAGGTGTGGTTTCTCTCAAACAGATGGCACATCCTAAAGGTAACACTTCCCTGAATTCTGCCTCTCATTGTCAGGGCTGGAAGCACTGATTGTGTAAGTGGATGCTTATAATGTGATTGAAATCCTTGCTCATATTGAGCAGATTTTGCACATGAGGGTACATGAGGGTAAGATGAGGCTGTGTGCAAATTTTTCAGGCTCAGTTTCTAAACTAGCAAAGAAAAGTGCATTTTTCTGAGCCAGTGAAAATAGATCACTTGCTACGTGAGACAGCACTCTGCCTTCCACAGCACTGGCAATGCTGTGTGTGTTTCTCAGGGAGTGCCTGCTGGCTCCCTCATTTCCCATCACTGGCCTGCAGGGCTCATTCTGTGAACTGCAGAGCTCCGCCATCACCTGCAGGACTCGTCCTTTCCTGGGTGGAACTTAGGGGACAGTTGATGAGGTTCAGATTGTTCCCAGTGTCTCATGGCTCTCCTTCCGTGGTGATGTTGTGAGGAGAGAGGTCCACGGCAGACAGGGACAACCCCCTGATAAGACTCCCCACTCTCTGGCCAGGGAAATTACTCTGTTTCAATGGTTGTTTACTCTTGCCTGTAAATGTAAAAAGGAAAAGAAAAAAGCGACACCTGACAATTCTGGTTTAGGTCACTTTAGTCTCAGCTTCTATACCTATAATTTAAAATTTACCTTTTTTACACAGGGTATGTGATAGATGCTCCCAGAGGCAGGGAGTGCTGAGTGTTCTGCAGAGCTGGAGCAAGTTTTACCCCCAGCTGGTTTGTTTTGAGAGGTTCTGTATGAAGACGCAAAAATAGAAAATCCCAAACTGAGCTGAACCTCTGTGTGTGGCTCCTGCACTGTGGCTGTGCTGGGCAGGCTCAGTGGGGACAGAGCACACATGCTTGTACACATGCACGATGCTTGAACACACTGCTGTCTGAACTGAGGAATGTGACGTGGGTCAGCCAAAGGCAAATGCCCCCCCAGGGGTGGCTGGGGCATGGCTGGGGCAGTGAGCAGCACTGATGGCAGGGGGTGCTGGGGCCCCCTGTGAGAGTCTGTCTGAATTTTCCCTCATCTGCCTCACGATTGTCATTGGGGGACCGCTGAAGACCCCCCTGTCTAAAATCTCTGGCTCTGAAGGAGAAAGTCACATGCCAAAGGCCCTGAGATCTGAGAGCACAGTGCTAAGTTATTGTTTTCACAGGTGTGTTTGCTGTATGCTAAGAAGGGGGCACCGTGCCCTTTTGCACAGTAGCTCTGGAATCCTTCCCACCTCTCGGCCTGGCTGGATTTCTCCTAAGCTTTAGGGTGGTCCCCCTCCAAAGGAAGACCCCTCACATCTGTCCTTAACCACAGTGACAGACAAGTAGAGATGTAAGAAGCCTCTTCATCAAGGGACCGAGACATGAAATCCCCATGTGAGAAGGCCCCCTCTCACCTTCTCCCAGAGACTGGGACTGAAACCCCCAACCTGGGGGACGTGTACAGGGTGGGGAGGAAAGCTGCCCAAAGCAAGATGGATGTCCCGGTGCAGACAGTGGACCACAAAAACAATGGTTCTCGTCTGCTGCCAAACTTGGACTGTGTGTTACCCTTATTTTTCCCCTCTGAAGATACAATAAACTACCTTCTTTTTCGGTTGCAAAATCCTTCCCCCATCAAAAAATAGTGTAATTGGGGTCCAGATGAACTGTGCCTCTGAAATGTAACAGGCGGATCCTCGACTGGACTGGACCAAAAGACGTTGTCTCTACGTTTGGTAGCTATATCCCCCCCCTCTTTTCCCTCTCTTTCTCTATCTTTTTCTTTCCCTTAATCACTCTATTGCATTTTGCTGTGGTCATTCAATAAAGGTGCCTTGTTTTGATTAATACTGCAAATCCCCTGTGCCATGTCGGTTTTTTGCACCCTGAGATCAATCCATGAACCATCATGAAACCCGTTCGTAAGGACAGATCGTGACACCCCCGGGCTGGGAGATTCCCCTTCCAGTGCTCAGAGGGGCTGGCTCTGCCACCCTGCAGCTCAAAAAAACCCCATCGAAACCCAAAACCAAACCACAAAACCACTTCACACAACTGCACATGAACTGCATAGAAATGCATATGAAAACCTTAATCTGACCCCTAAAACCCCTGAATCAAAATAATTTATGGGGCTTATCAAAATCATGAGCTCCCTAGAGCAGAAAGCTCCTCTGGTGAGGCTGCTGTGGAAGAGAGCAGCTTATTCCCAGATCCCCCTCACCTGGGGATTGGTAGGTCCCCTGCAAAGAAGGTTAATAAGCAGATTTCTGGGCAGCCTGATTTATTCCATACGGATGCACAAATAGTCTACAGTTTAGACATGGCTATAAATGAGAAGACTAAACCATTGGAGGGGAAGCTCAGGAAGCCATGATCAAAGGTTTATCAGATAATTTGCACTCATTCAGCACACATGAATTCAGGCTTTTAGATTCCTTAATAATTAACACTTTAACACATCACTGTTTCTGACATTAGTATGTTAATTTTCTATCTACAGTAATGCATAGAAGCTATCAAAATAAAAGCAGAAAATCAGACGCAGAATATGGGAAGAGCTTTCCTGGCCTTGTGGCTTTTGTGTAAATCTAAAATTGAGGGCTGGAAGTGATGGAGAGATCATTTGTAGGCTTTTTCTTTTTTTTTTCCTCCATGGCACAGAAATATCTCAGATCAAAGACCAACATGAAAAAAGCAAAGTTGAATAAAGGCATATTAAGCCTTTAATTCAACTTAGATTTCAAATTTCAGATGTAATATTTTGGAAAGAAACTATTTCTGCTCTGAAGCTCAATTTTTTTGATTAATGAGTTATTATCAATTTTCTTTACTATTCTCTTTGAAGGAAATGCAGGTGTTTTGAGAACAGCATAAACGGCATATGTCTGTGGGAAAAGCCTTGTTCTTTACTAGTATTGATTGCTAAATGTTGATTGACATCCCCTGCAGGTCTGCGTGTTACATTGAGGCCTTCGATCACACTGGTCTGCATAAGAAATGCCCTTCCCTGTGTACTCAGGGGAGGTGTGAAGGGACTATTCGGATTTAAATTTGTCTCAAGTGTCCTGGCACCCTCCGGGCATCCCGCCTGCCCCAGGGATCAGGGGGCAGGTCTCAGAGGATTGTGGGCAGCAGCAGGAGCACAGTGCCATGGGAAATCAGCGTGTTTTGGCAGCACTGGGAGCGAAACAGCATTGGGGCAGCTGGATGAGAGATGCCAGAGGGCTGCAAGGCCATGCCAGGAGCTCTGCGGCTTCTGGCCTCTCCTGCCCGTGGCTGTGCCCACGGAGCTGCCCTGTGCCAGCTGTGCCAGCTGTGCCAGCCTGTCCAAGTCCCACGGAGCAGCTGCCAAGGGATGGGGCAAGGACAGGGGAGGGCTCCTCCAGTCCCCCCAGATGAGGGCTCACCTCTGCCTGGTGGGTTATGGCACTCCCTGACTGTGCTCCATAATCCAAAGCAACCACAGTAACTGCACCTGCACACAGCAGGTGGGTGTCATTAGTAGCTATATCAGGTGGGTAACTATAGCAGTAACTACATCAGGTGGGTGTCATTAGTAACTACATCAAGTGGGTGTCATTAGTAACTACATCAGGTGGGTAACTATAGCAGTAACTACATCAGGTGGGTGTCATTAGTAGCTACAGCAGGTGGGTGTCATTAGTACCTACATCAGGTGAGTGTCATTAGTACCTGCAGCAGTAACTATATCGGGTGGGTGTCATTAGTAACTACAGTAGTACCTACATCAGGTGGGTGTGATTAGTAACTACAGTAGTAGCTACATGAAGTGGGTGCCACTCCATTTGCTCCTTGCCAGGCATGTTTCATTCCATCTGCTCCCCACAGAGGGCACCCAGGACACTGCACAGTGTCACACCCAGGACACTGCACGGCACCAACACCTTGTACATTGGGACAGTTTCCTGCACAGCCCTGAGCTACTGCAGGGTGATGCCGTTTCAGTAAGGTGTCTGCACTGCTCTTTTCAATGCAAATGCAAAGAGAATTAGCAATTTTGCTCCCAGACCCTTGATATTAGTAACCATTCTTTGGATTTCTTTCTTTCACTCCAGCACAGGCCATCCCATCTCCCTTTAGCTGTCTCCCTGCCTCCTTTGTTTTCTGTATCAGGTTCAACCTTTGCTTCTCGTTTCCCCACGTGGTTGGTGACTGATAGAGAATTGCTGAGCCTGCACCAATCTCTCTTACAACTGGTTCTTCTTTTTGGCAACTGTCACGGCCTTGCAATACTGTCATGGATGCTGATACAAGAAGGGCTGGATGAAACATGGATTTTGGATATGTCAGAGCATGTGATCAAAGAAGAGGAAAGATGGTGCCAGGGGATGTCAGTGTTCCCTCTTTGGCAAGTCCAAGCCACTCACAGTGCTTGGGAACACCAACAAGCCAGGGTCAGGGTGCAGTGGCTCATTGCACCACCTCCCTGGGAACAGGCGTGTGTTTCTGCTGTGGGAAAGCTGGAGTGATGCCTTTGCAATGTTAAAACCAACCCAACCCTCAACAACAGCAATCACAAAAATCCCAAAGCCCACAAGTCCTGTTGCATTATCTACAGTTCAGGGAGAGGTTTGCCAAGTGCTGTCCATGTTGACAGCATGCTGTACTGAGTGCTGTAGGTTTGGCTGAGGTTCTCGGTCCTTTTCTGTTCCTTTTCATGTTTTTTTCTGTGACCACAGGCCACTTAGTGTTTTTTGTTCCATGTCTGATCTCCCTTCCAGCTGAGGAGCCTTGGCTATCACTGCTTTCTGGAGCATTCCGAGCTGATGGCTATCTAAACAGCACACCTGGTAGCTGCAGGAAAATGAGCTGTGCCTTCCTCAAGCAGGGCAGGTTGATATGCTTTGGGCTGCAGCCAACATCATGTTCAGAGTGCTTCTGTTGTGACACAAGCAGCTTGAAGTAGGAAAGTCCTGGTCTTTGTGGTGATAAAAACCTCCAAGCCTTTTGCTTGAGTAAGATTTCAGGACAGGAGCATTGGTTCTGTTGTGTTCTCTGGAAATTCAATGTGTTATTTGGCAAAGGCCAGTGTAAGAGGGAGTATGAGGTGTGGTTCTGGGGTGCTGATTGTGGAAAGTTGTTGGAATGTTGGGGGACACAAGACAGATGATGATGGACTTTGGACCTGGTTAACAAAAGATGTTTGACAACAGGATGCCTGGGCAAAAGCAAATGGAACTTTGAAAATTAGACCCGGATTGCAAGAAGATTCAATCAAACGGGTTTACTGGAAAAAGAAAATTCCATTAAACTTTGCAAGCAAGAGATGTTGTTATATGCATAAGTTTGTATAGGTGATTTTAATCTAATCATTGTAGTACACATTATTAGTCTCCCTGCAATAGTATAGAAGTGTTTGTATCCCACAATAAAATGGGATTCTGGTCACAGAGTCAGTCTCCCCATCTCTGTCCATTGCTGACACAAAGTCACTACCTTCCCCCACCTGTCCTGTACCACTTGTCTCTTGGCACCCAGCTCCCATGGCCCTGACCTGTCTCACAGCTGCCAGGGTTTGTGAGAGGCTCCTGGAGGTGTGTGTGTGCTGCAGGCTGTGGCTGACTGCCAGGTATGGCAGCGCTGGGTCACAGGGCATGAAGGCAGGGGCAAAGTGATGGCAATCGAGGGCATGCAGTGACTCACATCTGCCCAGTACCCTGGGGAGAGCTGAACCGTGAGCTCAGGTTTGTGCCAAGCCCTCACCCTGCCCATTAATGTGCAGTACTCCAGCAGTGCTTGCTTCTAGCTGTGCCCTGCAGTGTGACAGAGGTGTACAAACACTCGTGCATTGTCACCCTGGGTGCATTGCAGGGGTCAGGAGCCTGGTTTCCCCCTGAGCTGTCGGTGCTGGCAGAGCTGGGTGAGGCCTCAGCCTGGGGACAGGCTGCTGTCCTCACTGAAGAGCTGCCACTTCAGAGAGATGCTTGAACACAGCACTGACCCCTGACTGCTGAAGGCATGAGTCAGTGAGGAGCCAAAAATAGCTGTATTTGCAAAACTGGCCCTTCTGAAAGTTCACCTCCCCTCCGTGCTGGTTTCCTTCTCCCTGTGCCCAGATGAAAAGGAGTTTCTACTGATATGGTCCTGTTCTTGAGTAACCATATGAGATTTTTTAAATTAGCTTTCTGGAACCCTTGGAACTTTGTGGATTCATGTCCCATTTGTAAATCACACAGTCCCACAAATACGTGAGTAAGAGTATTGTTTCTACAATTATTTTCAGAGATAATTGGAAATGGCTTCCACTGACATTTGAAGTGTTCCTTGCAATGCCCAAAAATCTGAATGTATAGCACACCTGTGCTGCAAAGTATTGCTGAAATACTATATCAGTGTTTTTTTCTGGAACAAGGCTTCCTCCTATGTTCAGTGAGAATGAAGGAGCAAATTGTTGCTTTGGCTTTTATGGCAGTTCACATAAGCCCTCAAAAGGACCAGAAAACTAAGGTTAATGAAGAAAGTGAAGGTTAAACTTCCTTGAAAGCATTTTCTGACTGAAATTCAGTCTCATTTTCTAAAATTCTTTGCAAGAATGGGCTTTAGCTGACCTCTTCCTCCCTATCTTAAAGTATATTGGGGATGTGATGCTGTGTGTCTGCTCTGGTTTGTCTGGCTGCCTGTCAGTGCAGTGCTGCTCACAGGGCTTGGGAGGCATCACTGGCTTGTGAATTATACAACAGGCCAGCACTGGGCAAAGCAGGCTGCTTATGGCCTGATGGAAATGCTGACCCCATGAAAGCTACAGCAGGGGTTAGACCACTCCATTACCTTTCCTAGGCAATTTTTTTTTTTCATTTCTCACATATAAACTTTTCTGAGATGCATAAGAAACAGTAGATTGGAGAAAAGATAAACTGGTTCTCAATTTATCAGCAGTGTGTGTGAGACCCAGTCTCCAGTGTGGGCCCCAATGGGTTTGGGCATCCCCCTGCTCTGTCACAGACCCCCAGGCCTGCAGGGGGGCCTCTACTCCAGCACCTGGAGCACCTCTTGCCCCTCTGTCTTGGTTTGCAAAGACAGGAGTCTGCTAGAGGAAGGCAGAAGCGTCTCCTGAAATGGAGAATGTGCACCCTCCCCACCCCTCCCAATTGCTATAAATTTTAAATTAAGGGGCTCTCGGGCAAAAATATGGGAGCAGGAAATAACAGTTCTTTAATAGGGAAAGGAAAAAAATAAAAGGATAAAATAAACAATGCAGTCCACTAGAACAACACTGCCAGAGTCAGAACCCAAGCTGACACCCTGTGGGTCAGGGTGCTGGCAGCAGTGCCATTGGAATTGTGGCTCAGCCCTCCTGCAGTGTCAGGGGTGGTTCTGCTGGAGCAGGGATCCTGGAGAAGGGTGCAGTCTCTGCCTCTGGAGATCCAGGGGAAGAAGAGGCAGCTGCTGCTCCTCTGGGGAGTCCAGTGCAGAAGCCGTGCTGGTGTTCCAGAATCTCCAGATTATATCCAGGTAGGAATGCTTGGCTCCTCCCTCTGGGCTCACATCTCCCAATGGGATGCTGTAGCTCTTATCAGCCATGCAGGGACATTCAATGGCTGTTATCAGCAGATGTCCCCTCCCGAGGGAGGTGGGAATGTGGTCACTCAAAGAGAGAGAGAAAGCAAACTGCCCACTTGACAAAGGTAATCTGCCCTACAGATGGTAATGGAAAACATCTTGCATTGCAATCTTCCACACCCTCCTGCAGAGACCTGGAGGCTGTAGGGCTGTTCCCCTCATGTATTCCCACTCGAATGCCAGTGCTGCCATTGCACTGGAGTTTTTTCCCTTTTTCACTCTGTTATTCACCATTGCTGATGGGCTCAGCCCTGGCCAGCTGTGGGTCCCTCTTGCAACTTCTGGCATTGGCTCCACTGGACATGGGGGAAGCTTCTGGCAGCGTTTCACTGCAGCCACCCCTGCAGCTCCCTCACTATCAAAACCTTGCCATGTAACCCCCAAACTACAGTTAAAAGAATTTTATTTAAAATTACTTGGCGATTTTATTGGTGATAGGATTATGAAATTCATTTGAATTTGGGGGGCGAGAGGAACTTAAGGAATCAATTTAAACTTTTCTGTTGAATGTAAACCATGTCAAATCTCCATAACAAGTTTTCACTAGCTCTGTCACATATTGGATAATCAAATCAGGAATGTTAAATTACATATTTTTGTAGAAATAATGTGTATGGAAATTGAATAGACTTTGGGCAGTTTTAAGGTACTAGTAATAAAATATGTTGGGTTTTTTTTTCTCACTGCAGTACCTGAAAATGTAGGGAAAAAAAAAGTAGAGGTGCCCTTAATTTGAGCCCAGTGATCTGTTGTGTTCACTGGGCTGGGTTTAGCTGGTGCAGCACATCATCCACATGCCTCTCCTGCCCAGGACCTGTCTGTTTGGGGTTCCTCCAGTTCTGTACCCAAGCACTCTGAAGTGAGTGTGCAGGGAGGGAGCCCTGCCAGGAGGGAATCACAGTCACATCCATTGCAGTGGGCTTGTCCTCAATTATTCATGGTGGGGGAAGGCCCGTGGACTGCAGCCCTCAAACCCACCAGGCTGCAGAGCACGTTCCAGTTTGATGCTGGACCTGCTCTAAATGGCACTGGGGAAGTGGAGGGTGGGACAGAGAGGGTGATGCCAGAAGGGTGGCATTCACTCAGAAAAAAAAGCCTAATTTCGTTCAGTTATGCTTTTGTGTTGATCCATTCAGGGAGAAGGTGAAAATCAAATCATTTTTGTCCCAAACATGCTCAGTGTCACACTAATGGGTGCTGCAGCTGTATTTCAGCCAGAGATAACTGCGAGACATTTGCCCAGTGTCAGCTGCTGCTGCAAAGACAAACCCGGGGCTCCAAGTGCCTTTTGTGTGTTTTATTGAGCTCTCCCACACACCAGTGGAGCTCTGTCAGTGTGCTGGGCTTGAGAAAACTCTCACAAATTGTTTTTAACCCCCCTGACTTGAGAGCAGTAGTTGTCCTTCACTGTTGTGTCCTCTAGAGCAAATGTTTCTGTAAGGCTGTTATGGTACTCCTGTTCCATTTACGGGGGAATTGCACTTCCTCGTTTTTGGTATTTGTCTCGAATATTTCACATCTGAGAACACAAATGCAGCGAGAAATCTCTAGCTGATGGATTCCTTGGGCAGCACTGAAAGGCTTTTGGCATGGAGATGTTCTCATTCCACAGCATTAATCTTGCAGAATACTCGGCTTTTGGAAGTTTATGTGGATTCTATACCACCAAAATGGGCTTTACTTCTCTGACATAACAAAAGTAATGTGAAAATCAAGAAAAATGTTTCTAGACTTCTAAATGGATTTAAAAAAAAATCTATTTTAGAATAGGATCCAGAGGAGTTTCTCTGGTGCTCTGGGAGTTGGCACCTTGTCTTTCAGTTATTCTGCTCTAAATTGGAACACAAAACACTTCTTAAAGGCATTGCAGCTGGGATTATCTGACCGATATGACTATGTTGTTGGAGAGGTTCACAACAATTTTTTTTTACTTTTTTAATGCTTATTCTACCTGTATCTCCACAGAATTACGAAGGCTTAATGATCATGGACATGGAAACACATTTTTCTTCTGCATCCCATCATTTTAGCAACCTGCAGTCTAATTGCTCAGTTAAACACTGAGTCTGTGGAAGTGAAATGCCACATTGCTACTTCCACACCTGAATGTCTGTTTTAAAGGCACTGACCTTTGGGTATCCAACCTTTACAAAGTGCTGCTTTGTAGTACCACTTAGCTGCTACTTATTTCATTGCTTTTACTTCCTTCTTCTTCTTAGGTAGAATTTAAATATCCCCTTTTAGCTTTATTTCTGGACAGAAAAGATTTGAATGTTATGGTATAGCTGCTAGACTTAGTACTGCTTAAGTGAAGGTTGTTTCAGTGGCACCAGGCAGCAGTGCTGAACTGGGTTTAAAATAATATCAGTCCCCCCGTGCTGGGGCTGGGGGCAGAAGCCTTTGTCACAGGAGATGTACCTGACTGAGGGGAGCAGGGCAGTGATAAACCCCATTAAACATCTCTCTTGCTACTTTCTGTGCTCCCAGGGCCAGTGTGGGGTACCTGGTCTGTGGAGGGGGGGACAGCATCCTCACAGAGTGGGAGAGTGGGTCCCCTGAAGGAGGCACTGGGATGGCCTTTGCTGGATTCTGAGGGAGCAATTTCCAGTGTCCCCCTGCCCTTTGCTGCCATTCTCTGCCCAGCCAATCTCCCAAGGCCAGAGCCCCTTTGCCTCCAAGACCTCCATTCCTTCCCGAGGTCAGTGAATGGGTGCAGGAGCCACCAGGAGCACAGACTGCAGCAGAACAAAGGTAAAAGGATTTGGATCTCGATTTCCATCCACTGAGGGCCTGAAGTGTGGCTCTGCTGCTCGGCCTGCTGCAGGTACCTGGGGGCTGTGGTGTCCTGCCCAGCGTGTTCTGCTTCCCTGTGACCCTCAGCTGTGCTCCCATAGCGACTGCTCATCTGCATGGTGACAGTAAAGCACTCCTTCTGTCCCCACGACTGAATGTCCAGGCAGGGAAACCAGCCCAGGTCGCTCAAGGTGAGTGGTGACTGCTTCAACATCCCCTCGGGGTAAATGAGGCATTGGAGACAGGACAGGTGAAGGATTCTGCTTTTGGAGGACGACGTCAGTGCTCAGAGGTTTCCAGGTCCTCAGAGCTCACACCGTGGCTGCAGGGTCCAGGTGAAAACAGGCGGTGCCGCTGAGCCTGGCTGGCCATGCCGTCACTGCTGGGCTGCTGTATCTGCAGGACAAGGTGACCTTGGGGAACAAAAGGACCCTCTGCGAGAGCAGCACCCCCTTTGCTGGCACAGACCCAGCAGTGCAGCTGTGGAGTGATCTGGTGCTGCCTGCTGTGACGGGAGAGCAGAGGCTGGCCAGAGGCCGGCCTGCCCCTCCTGGCTGCCCCGTGCCAGGGCTGCGACCCTGCTGCCAGGGGTCTGTGCCCCTCACCTGCCCCTGACAGACAGACAGACAGACAGACAGACAGAGGCCACCAGGCCACTGCCAAGGCAGGTCCCTCTGCCCTGGTGGGCACCCGAGGGGCTGGGATCATCTCCTGCTGTACCCAATGGGCTGGGATCATCTCCGGCTGTACCCGAGGGGCTGGGATCATCTCCGGCTGTACCCGAGGGGCTGGGATCTCCGGCTGTACCCAATGGGCTGGGATCATCTCCGGCTGTACCCGAGGGGCTGGGATCTCCGGCTGTACCCAATGGGCTGGGATCATCTCCGGCTGTACCCGAGGGGCTGGGATCATCTCCGGCTGTACCCGAGGGGCTGGGATCTCCGGCTGTACCCGAGGGGCTGGGATCATCTCCGGCTGTACCCGAGGGGCTGGGATCATCTCCGGCTGTACCCAATGGGCTGGGATCATCTCCGGCCGCACCGCGCGCGTTGCGCCGGACCCTGGGGCCGGGGAAGCGACAGCAGATGGCACTCGTGACATGTCACAGACGGCATTTCTGCAGGGAAATGTGGCTCCTGCGGTGCACTCCGGCTGGCCCTGCTGACAGCCACTGTTCTGCGGCGGCGGGTGCGGGAGCCGGGGTGCGGGATCCGAGGGGCTCTTGGGCTGCGGGGAGCAGCCGGGCGCTCGCTCGCACATCGGGGCACGCCGCTGATTGCCGCCTCCGAGAGCTCCCAGAGCGCTCACGCTGCCCGCGTGGGATTTGTTCACTCAGCAAGAAAATCCATCCGTGCCCGATGTCACTGGAGAGAGTAGTCTGCTTCTGTGCGAGGCCAGCGCAGCTTCTGCACAAGGCGCTGGCTGAGCCCCAGCCTGCATCCACCATCCCTGCCCAGACAGGCGACAGAGCCAGGCTCCAGCCGCGCTCCAGGGCTCATTCAGCACAACACCAACACTCCAAACCTCCCACAAATCAAGTGCTGAAACCCCATTTCAATTCCTTTGGACTTGAGATGTGTTTTCCCCGTCTGTGCAGGCACAGCCAGTGGAAGAGCTGCGGGGAAAGGGAGACCCTGTGACAGGGCAGGAATGGGCAGCTGCAGCAGCAGATCGGTTTTTACACACTTAGGGCTTGGTGAGATCTCACAGAGGATGCCAAAAGGGTTGGTCAATGCAACTGGGAGCTATTTTGTATCACCCATGAAAAATCTGGGTGACTAAGCGAGGACTGAGTAGTCTGCATCCCTGAAGGGTTCTGGGTGGACAAAGCCATGTCTCACCTGATTGAAAGCCTTGGTGTCAGCAGCAGGTGCTCCCTCCAGCCAGGGTTTTTATGGCCTGTTAAAGCAACAATGACCCCCTGTCATATCCTAAGGAAAGAGGGAGAGAACTGGTAGATCTTTATGGACTGAAACTACAGATATAGGCTGTCTTATATTCTATGTTTGATCTGTATCTTCTTTCTGGAGCTCACTTTGTGTAATAAATGATCTCTAGATTTTTTTACAAAACACAAACTATATCAAGATTATGAATATATGGCCAAAATTTATATTTTGTTGTGAGAATTTCTGTTCTATTATTCCTGGAGCAGACATCAGGGAGAACACCTGTATTAAATGCTTTGTGATGACTAAATAAGTTATTTACAAATATTTAAGGCTCGTAGAAGGCACTTATGTAACAACTCAGAATTTAAAACACGTTCAATTTTTCAGGTGCTGCACTCCCATATTCCCTGCTCCACAATGACAATAGGGTGTGTGCTCTGTGTAACTCAGCTCTGCTGAAATACCTGTGGGGCTCCTGAGAACCTTCTACTACTAATACCTCAGAAAGACAATTGCTAATCCTCTGGAAATAGGCTTTACCTAAAATTACAGGACAATTAGAAGACTAGAATCCTGTGTGTAAGCAGACATAGCTGTCTTGCACTTGGTAGATTAGTGCAATCTTTTATAAGCCAACTGTTAATACCCTAATTGAAATATTTACTGTTTTGCTCATGTACTTCAGAGAATTTGTGACTTTCATGGGCCCAGTGCTCTTCCTCCAGGCCCTGTGGAGGACACAGCAGTGCAGCTCTGCTGCTGTGCCCCTGATTTACTGAAATTAAACCCCTGAAATGCTGCATGACTTGTGCAAAAACACAAAAGAAAAGAAAAAAAAAAAAAAGGGACACTCTGCTGGCCCCAGGCACCGGTGCGGGCAGAGCATGAGGAGGACAGTCCGACACAGGGACACTCTGCTGGCCCCATGGCACCTGGTGCAGTGCACAGAGGGCAGGTGAAGGATGGAGGACAGTCCTTTAATGACACAGGGACACTCTGCTGGCCCCATGGCACCTGGTGCAGTGCACAGAGGGCAGGTGAAGGATGGAGGACAGTCTGTCCTTTAATGACACAGGCACACTCTGCTGGCCCCATGGCACCTGGTGCAGTGCACAGAGGGCAGGTGAAGGGATGGAGGACAGTCTGTCCTTTAATGACACAGGCACACTCTGCTGGCCCCATGGCACCTGGTGCAGTGCACAGAGGGCAGGTGAAGGATGGAGGACAGTCTGTCCTTTAATGACACAGGGACACTCTGCTGGCCCCATGGCACCTGGCCCAGTGCCCATGGCTGGGGAACTGAGCCAGATCCTGGGCAGCACTGGGGCTGTCCCATGGCTGGGGAACTGCTCCCCATGGCCCCTCCTGTGTGTCTGGGGATTTCTGCCCACCCTGAGACCTGCCTGACCCACACCTCCCCAGGGCTGCACTGGGGGAATGCAGCCCTGGACACCAGGAAATGTCCCTGTCTCTGGCATTGTACCACATGGGGATTCTTTCAAACTGATATTTGTTTCTTCTTCCAAACACTGAGGGATAATCAAGGGGAATCAAAATATTAATCTTCCCTTCTTTGCCTGTTTTTTTTTCCTACAAAAGAACCATTCAGAAATCAAAGGAAATCCTTGCCTGGAAGAATTTCTTTCCTGTGCATTTGAATGGTTCGTCTGTAAGGATTCAATTTTGTCAGAAGCTTCAATGACATCTTAAAACTCATTTCCTTGGTTTGAAATGAGCACTTTCAAATCACAGCTTACAGGTTAAAAATGGCTCTGTGCATTGTTTCTTTGGTATCCTTCCCACAGGTGCAGGAGGACAATAATAAATTTGTAGATTGAGGCACTCATGGACTACAGTAACAGACACAAGATAGAGCAGCAGAGGTGCTGTCCCACACCTGCTGCCACTAAAGATAAAGAACGGAATAATTTACTGGTATTACAACTTGAGCCACATGGAACTAGGGGAGAATGAGCCTGCTCAGTGGGTTCTCAACCCGCGGTGCCCTGCGCTAGGGATGTAAGTGTCAGGAC
This sequence comes from Camarhynchus parvulus, assembly GCF_901933205.1. NCBI lineage: Eukaryota > Metazoa > Chordata > Aves > Passeriformes > Thraupidae > Camarhynchus > Camarhynchus parvulus. The sequence goes on along the minus strand of NC_044575.1, from coordinate 61,885,823 downwards.
CCAGGGCACCCCTCTGGCTGTCCTGAGCAGCCCAGACCCTGCCAGGGGGCTCAGAGACCCTGGCACAGAGCCCAGGATGCCCCTGTGGGTTTGATTATCACCCATGGAGCAAGTTACCAACCTTGTATGAAGATCAGCAAGCTACAACAGTTTAAGTAGAATATTAGTGAAGTTATCATGGGGTGGAAAAGTAGATTTTAGGGTTTCTGGAATGGGGGTTCAGGGGGCAAGATGGAGGGATCTGGGCATGTCCAGCCTTTCTCCTTCTTCTTCTTGGCCTCCATCTTCTGCTGTGATGTTGGCACTTTGGGATTGGTTTACAGTAGAAGCTCACTAACACAGGTGACAGGTATTGGGAAGTAACTGTAAATATTGTACATGTAGTTTTTAGTATAATGACATAACACTGCCCCGGGGGAGGCAGAGTGCCTCTGTCTGTCTTTCTGAGCTGACCTCAGCAGGGTAGGAGAAAATTTTTTTATAGATAAGATAAAATAAACAACCTTGAGACCAAGAAATGAAGAGCCCTGACTCCTTCTTCAAGCGCCAGGCTGGGAAAAGAGACTTTCAAGCTTTTCTTGGGGTCACTCTGAGCAGCGAGAGATCCCGACACGTAAGGATGGCAGTGGGTTCAGAGGCAGCCCCTGAGCAGCTGGGGGCCCAAGCCCCAGCGCCTGGAGCAGTGCCCCCCTGCCCAAGGGGTGCTGCAGGACACAGCTGGGGCACTGGCAGGGCGAGGCAGGGCGTCCCTGTGCCCTGGCATGCAGAGCTGGCTGTGCAGGCGGTGGCAGGGGGTGCCCTCGGTGCCACAGGGAGCTGGCTGCTGGCACTGAGGCTGGAAGGACACACTGACAGCAGAAGAGCCTGGAGCTCCCTTTCTCTTTGATCCGTGCCAGGAATGGTGGCAATGTCAGAAACAGTTTCAGTAGGAAATTTTAATGTACATAAAATCAGGACTATTTTGAGAGTAGAAATAGGAGCCTCTCTGCTTATTTCCTATTTGCATGGGATTATTGTTAGTAGCCTTAGTGTTTAGAAGGTACAAATAACATCTTCACTGGGGAACAGGAACTGTCTTTCCTGACACATAAATATCTGCTTTGTCTACTTTTCAACTAAGGAGAATTACTTTAGGAACTCTTAAACAGTCTTTAACATCTATTGGGGAGTTCTGATTTGCCTTGCAGTACAACTGTCTCACTGGTCCCTTAGTCCAGGGCACAGGTTTAGAAAGGATTACACCACAACTCCAGAGCTGTGTTTGTCTTCTGGAAGTGCATTCACATATTTTGTGGGCTTCAGCTGAGAAGCATCACTCAGCCTTGCTCAGGGAGGATTTACACTCCAGCACCATGGAAATGGCTATAGGCAATGAGCAAGCTTCAATAAACCAGTTTTCTGCTGTTGTCTGTTGATTTACACTGCAGCATTAAATGAAGAAATCACCTAATAAATTCATTTATTAGTTAATTCAGAATAAAATAAAGAGATATGTCAATGATTAATTTGCCTGGAAAGATAATCAGAGACTCTTCAACTGGAGCAGGCTGCCTGGGAAGTGTCCTTAAAGTTAATGGTCTATCAAGTGAGGCAATGAGAGCCTGTGCAGCCTCAGTGGCTGTCAGCATCTCTCTGCTGGTGTTGTGCAGCAAGAGGCACCAAAAGAATGTTGATTTCCTCTGAAAACACTTTGTAGCCCTCCCCAGCTTCCTACAGGATTCACCTGTTGCCCACCACCACTCTGCAGACCATGAGGCTGTTGCAGGATGAATGAACAATTCAATTTCCTCACAATTGTTTGGAAAAGCTGGTCTGTGAGGTGTGTACATGTGAAACTGGCTGTCTGGCTGCTCCCTTAGTGCCCTTGCAGGATGCTGGATGGTCGAGAGAAAGGAGCTGAGCCACAGCTGGGCACACTGCACTCTGTCCCAGGTGGAAAGGGAGCCAGGGCTGGGGACACTGCACTCTGAGCCAGGGCTGGGGACACTGCACTCTGTCCCAGGTGGAAAAGGAGCCAGGGCTGGGGACACTGCACTCTGTCCCAGGTGGAAAAGGAGCCAGGGCTGGGGACACTGTACTCTGTCCCAGGTGGAAAAGCCTGTGCTCTGCTGTGCCTGTCTGCTCCATGCCAAGGAGTAAAACATGCTGTGGCATTAGATGAGCCTTGGTTCTGAATTTAGAGGAAGTATTTCTGTTCAGTTCTTACTCCAGAGCTGAGGGATGAAAGCATGACATTTTAAAAAGCAGAATATCTTACAGATATAGCACCAAGTCAACAGAGTGTAAAATGAAATAAAATACTATATAAAATACTATATACCCCAGGAACAGCAAGTGGGTGGTGCAGCCCACCAAGCAGCCTGGCCTGGCTCTGCACTGGGATCCCAGGGACTGGGAATGGCCAGCATGCCAGAGCCTGGGCTCTGGGGACCAGCACAGCTGGCTCTGTGAGGGATCCCCAGCCCCTGTGGGTTTACATTTCCTACCCTCTCCACTGATTGCTGCTAAAACAGCTGCTGACTCCGTCTCCCACTACCTGGTACTTTTGCTCCCTCTCACATGTGCTTTTGTCTCAGCTGAAGCTCATCAGCTTGCAAGAAAAATTATGAACAGACTCCTGAGCTCCGGTGTCTGAAGAGACTTGAGACTCCCAGAAAAGATCAAAGATGTACAAGTCCTTTTGCCTCAGGAAAATCCAATGTACATTGCCTAAAATCCTGTAAAACCTTTGAGGTGGAAAATGCAACTTCTGCAGCCTCTTTTCCCTCTGCCACACAGGTCAGAATGGACACACCAGGTCTGGTTTTACCAGTTCCTCTCGGGTAGACTCGGCAGCCCAGACTGGGTCTCTTCAGTTCACATTCCTGCACTGCACTCATCCAGTCTGCCTTTTAAATCTCCATTTCTGATCACCATAATGTAAAAGGTTCTGTTCTGCATATTATTTTCAAATAATAATAATGATAATAAAAAATTCTTGTTTACACAAAAAACCCCCGAAAAAGTTGCATTTTGAACCCCCCTCCATTTGTTTGTTCTCTGTAGTGCACCTTTTCCCATAAGAGTTAAAAGGTTTTTAATTATCTTCTTCAATGTCCACTGTTCAATTGTTTTTCTCGAGGCCACCCACCATTTTGCGCATGGAGAGAGGAAAGTGCAGCTTGTTCTCTAAAGCTGCACTCTGCTCCTGCCTTTCTGGGAAAACTCAGGCAAGCTGCATGCTTTGGACAACAACAGAGATTTCCAGGAATATTCCAGTGAGCACAATCTCACAGCAGAGCCAAGCCTGCAGGCTGGGGCTGGGGCCAGCAGGAGCACTGCAGGGACGGGGTTCAGCCCTTCAAAGCCCCTTCAGTGCCCCTGTGCATGCCATGGCAAGGCCCCCCGGGTTTGGGGTGGTCACAGGGACTGGCTGTGGGGTCACTGTGCCCTGGGCAGCACCTGCTGAGGGTGGGCAGTGAGGTACAGTGAGGCACTGCTGGGGGTGGCAGCACCTGCTGAGGGTGGCAGTGAGGTACAGTGAGGCACTGCTAGGGGTGGCAGCACCTGCTGAGGGTGGCAGCACCTGCTGAGGGTGGCAGTGAGGTACAGTGAGGCACTGCTGGGGGTGGCAGCACCTGCTGGGGGTGGCAGCACCTGCTGAGGGTGGCAGTGAGGTACAGTGAGGCACTGCTGGGGGTGGCAGCACCTGCTGGGGGTGGCAGCACCTGCTGAGGGTGGCAGTGAGGTACAGTGAGGCACTGCTGGGGGTGGCAGCACCTGCTGAGGGTGGCAGTGAGGTACAGTGAGGCTGGGGGTGGCAGCACCTGCTGAGGGTGGCAGTGAGGTACAGTGAGGTACTGCTGAGGGTGGCAGTGAGGTCCCTGCTGCCCCTCGGGTGGCATCCCGGCCAGGCTGGGCTGGTGCAGGAAATGCCCTGCTGAGGGAGCTCTGTGGATGTTTTTAGCAGAAGTGATGGTGCAGTTGGGGTGTGCTATGGAAAGGGTTGAACACAGTGCCTGGCTCTGGCTGGGGCTGGAGGAGCCCTTGGGAATGGGGCTGACTGTGGGGGCAGTGGGAGCTGGGCTCTGCTGCCTCTGCCCCTGCAGCTCCCGGGGTAGGAGAGAAAGTGACACAGCCCTGCTCCGGGAATCCTGCCCAGGACCTGCCCTAGGGACAGACAGTGACACAGCCCTGCTCCGGGAATCCTGCCCAGGACCTGCCCTAGGGACAGACAGTGACACAGCCCTGCTCCGGGAATCCTGCTCTGGGAATCCTGCTCTGGGAATCCTGCCCAGGACCTGCCCTAGGGACAGACAGTGACACAGCCCTGCTCCGGGAATCCCACTCTGGGAATCCTGCTCTGGGAATCCTGCCCAGGACCTGCCATGGGAACAGCAGTTCTGCTCTGGCTCCAGCTGCAGTGGAACAGCAGTTCTGCTCTGGCTCCAGCTGCCCTGGGAACAGGAGCAGCAGTTCTGCTCTGGCTCCAGCTCCAATGGGAGCAGCAGTTCTGCTCTGGCTCCAGCTCCAATGGGAACAGCAGCTCTGCTCTGGCTCCAGCTCCAATGGGAGCAGCAGTTCTGCTCTTGCTCCAGCTCCAGTGGGAGCAGCAGTTCTACTCTGGCTCCAGCTGCAGCGCTGGCCTCGGGCTGGGGCTGCCCATGGCCTGTGCTCTTACACGCTGCCCCAGCCCATCACACCTTCCACCTGGTTATTCCCTTCCCTCATTAACCAACCAGGATCTCTCATTTCCAGATGGAGTATTATTCTTTTGAGGCCAAATATCAAATCTGCCTTCACAGGTGTGTGTCTAGGCCAGCTGCCCCCTGGGTCTTCCCTTGTTCAGCATTCCCGGCTGTCAGTGCTCCTGGGCTCTCCCCACCCCATCAAGAGAGCAATGATGACCTCACCAACTGGATTTAATCTCCCCAGAAGAATCTCTTCAAGTTTTTGTCATGTAAAGCACAATATTAAAACATTTCAGAATTGCACAGTGGCTCAGTCTAATGGCAACATTTTTCCTTAAAGATAGATAGATGTTGCCATTAATCAGAGGCTCTCCTGCTTTGCTTCAATAAGCCAAGCTCATTGCAAGAACAAAAGGACTGCCACTGGAATAGCCCAGCTTTTCAATTTCAAACCATCTGCATCTTACAGAAAAAATGAAATCTTCAGCACACACAAATACTGTGCAGAACTAAATGATACAGGCCATTTCACTTTCCTTCATGGTTCTCTAACTTATTGGCTTTTAAGTAATGGATAGTCCAACATCAAAAGCTCCACTCAAATACGACAAACAAACACTTAAAGCACACATTACACATGGCATTCCCAGCCATCCGTAAACGTTGATCTCTAAAGAATAGAGAGGGAGATTGTTAAATTCTTTGTCTAAACCAGAGCACAAGGCATCAGTGGGGGAGATGTTCAAGCACTGCTCAGGTGTCTATGGGGGAGTATCTTTATTTGATGACCAAAGTCAGCAGAGACTGTGCTGAAGGCTCTTACAACCCACTGTAACCTTTCAGCCCTTTCCTGCTTTTTTCTCCCATTACTATTCAGCCACCCTGGAGACTGGCAGGCAGTCTCTTCTACATCACAATTTTTGGTACTTCATCTCCTGTAGCTCTGCCTCCTCCTTTCTCTCCCCTTACAGGTGACCCCTTCAAACAGGTCCTTTGGAGGATCCTTTTCATCTCCCTGCCACCTTTGGGCAGCACTGTGCCCAGTCCCGCCTCTTCCCCTCAGCCCTGTGAAATCTCCTCTTCAGTCACTGTCCTGGAGCCCGTGTTTCTGTCACATGAAGCACAAGCTGCTTGTCACATGCAGAGGGCTCCTGGCCCCCAGTCCCCACCGTGTCACTGCCTCGCCAGTGACATCTGAGTTCCCATCTCAGATGGCTCCTGAGGGCAGCCAGCAGCACCACTGCCGACTTTTCACACAAACCTGTAATTCTCCCCAGCCCAGGGCATGTGTTCAGCAGGACTCTGAGAGCACCTTCATTACCTGGCTCTGCATCTGCCCCCGTGTCTTTTTCTGCCCCACAGCGTTACAGAATCACAGAATAGTTTGTGTTGGAACTGGAGTCCCCTTCCTCCCCGGCACAGCACAGCTCCCAGAGGCACATCCATCCCTGGCAGAGCTGATGTTTCTGCCTCCCTGGGTGTCCCACAGGTGTTCATTGCTATCCACACTTGGCATCAGCTCTCCAGCTGCTATCAAAGCGCGAATGAGTCAGCCAAGTGCTTTCGAGGATCTCTCCTTCTTTATTCTTACTTCTTAACACAGCTGAGTTGTGGCTTTGGTTATGGTTTAGTGTCTGAATTTGCAGTGAAACTCTGTTAAGCTGTCTGAAGTGAAAGGGATTTGAATTTAGAGCATGCTTTGGAATGTATTCCTTTACTTTATTTTGTCCTCCTCAGCACCCAGTTGAATGGCAGCTTTACTTGATTCCTCTGATGCCTTGAAACTTGAGTAGGTGCTGTGGAGAGCTTTTCCTGGAACTATTGTCCTACACAATAAGTATTGCAAACATTAATGACACAGCACTTCCCACAAACTCCTGGTTTTCAGCATGCTGTCTTTTCTCAAGATACAAGCAATTTTTTTTAACTGGAACTTGTATTGGTGTGGAGTAGTTTTGGAGTAGTTTATCCTACTCATACCACTTGTTCCCGTGCCTCTGAGTCAGACTGCGCCCCAGCCAAGCCACTAGAACTTTTCCATCGTGTATCTTCTACCCAAAGCACCAACCCTCCTGTAGCTCTGCAGAATTTCAGGTGTCTGCAGCCTGATGTCCCTGCTCTTGGCAGAGGGGCACAAATGTTCCCATGCTCCTGCTGTTAGGAAAATTAATCCACTATGCCAGAGGTTTATGTTCAAAAAGGGGACAGAGGAATCCTGTAACTTTATTTGAATAAAGGGAGAGGCCATGGGGCATTTCCCATGGGGTCTCTCAAATTGCTGGAGGATGTAGCCTCCTTTTTATCCCAATTTCCTGGCTGCATTTCCCTCTCTCTCTCCCCATTGGCTGAGGTACTTGGGAGGTTCAGACTTCCCAAATTGCCTAATACAGATTCCCTATTTCTTTGTGTCTCTGTTCTTTTTCTCTAAGTCCAGGAATTTAGCATGGCCTTGGGTGAGGAACAGTCTGTTCCTCAATTAGTGGGATTCCTCAGGAATTGATGGCTCTTCCCATGGCTTCTCTCATCTATCAGTATCTGGCTTTATATGCAAGCAGGCCCATGGTTTGTTTGTAGAGACACATCCCACTCATTCCTTTCAGTGCCTGCCTGCACTCCCTCCCTGTCTGTCAGGCATCTGTCCTGTTCCCTGATCCCATCCTTGACTCAGCTGTGTTCTCCAGAGTTAAACATTCATTTCTGGCCACTTCCCATCCTTTTACCTTCTGATGTTCCAGTTCCCATGGCTAAATTCCCACTCACTCGATTTTTCCTACCCCTCTGTAAAAGTAGCCAGTATCTCCCTCTCTTTCTTTTCTTACTATTAATTGCATTTTTATGTGCAATCTTCAAGCCCCGGAGAAAAGTCCTGAAGGATGCAACTTTCCCAGAATGTACCTATTATCCTCCTAAATGTGCCCTGCAGTACCTGAGCCCTTTGTGTCCCTCCCTTATTTTTTGTGGCATCTTCACATGAATGGGTTCCTTAGCACGGACCTGATGGTTCAAGTCTTCCCACTGCATCAGCCTCCTCTGCCATGTGCCAGGAGGCAGCTGCCACTGTCAGTCCCTGTGAGTTTTATTCCTTAAAGTTACTCCTCATCTCTTTGGTTATGGCTTCTAACTGGTCATGATTGCTGTGATTTGTGGAACCCCCATGAAAGGTTGTGGAAATGGCCACAAGTCCCTGAGCAGCCCCATCCCTCAGGACAGTGTCCAGATAATCACAGATTATCCCTGTTTATGTCGGCTCAAAGGGCTCCCAGCAGAGCTCCTCATGGGCTCATTCAAGGGCTGGTGCAGTGTCTGGTACTGATAGTGAGAGAAAGGTGACAAAAGCATCACTGGTTTAAAATCCTGAAGTGTCTCTGCAGCATCGCTGCGGCTGCTGAGGTTTTCTCACTCTTGGTCTGCTTGGGGTTTGCTCAGATGACGCTGCAGCCGAGTGCTGCCCTCACATCCCACACTGCCAGCCCCTTCCGTGCTGCTGCCTTCAGGAGAAATGGGTTTGTAGTGTCTCTAAATAACTTTCACTAAATAATTTTCACTAAATAACTTTCTGTAAGACTTACAGCAGCGTTCACAGCCCTATGAAGTCTCACAGCACTGAGGGGAGGGAACTTGGTTTGAAATAAACAGAAACACAGGCTGGGCTGGTTCTGCTGCAACTGGAACACACCTGGTGAAGCCGAGACAGCAAATGTCAGTGTGCAGCAGGGATGAGCTGCCATCCATGCTGTATTGGCTGCTACAATGCTGCGTCTGCTCTGGGTCCTGCTGGGTCTTACAGAGCAAACAGGAGTCAGGAGGAGGAAGAGGAGGAATAGGAGGAGGAGGAGGTGATGGAAGGAATCTCTCTCTTGCTCACATCAGAGATCTGTTTCCATCCTGACCAAGTATTTAATGTCTCCATACAGAGGCATGCTGGACTAACAAGGCAGCTCAGAAAGCTCTTTGCTGCTTTTCTTGGCTACTGCTAAGGACATCAGCTGAATGGTCAGTCTAACTGAGGGAAAAGGTCGTGTTGGGGTGGTTGTGGCTGCAGAGCTGTGCAGGGTAGCCCAGGGAGAGATGGAACACTGAACTCATTTTCTGAAGACTGGCACAAGCTTTGCAGCAGCTTGTAGCAAGTAAGTAATTGCATCACATTTATCTCTGCAATTCTGGGGATCCTTTCATTTTGCAGGTGTGAAGAGGCATTTCCAAGCCCAGATGACACTCCTAGTGATGAAGCAATAATTGTTCCTGGCATTCTGCTTGAGGTTTGGAGGCAAACTTTGTCCTGAGCTGGTGTGGCACCAGCTCCAGCCAGCACCTTGACAGCCTGTCCAGTGCAGAGCAGGAGATGGAGCTCTTGCAGCCTGTCCAGTGCAGAGCAGGAGATGGAGCTCCTGCAGCCTGTCCAGGGCAGAGCAGGAGATATCCTGCAATCAGAGCAGATGGAGCTCGCCTGTCCAGGCAGAGCAGGAGATGATCACTGTCCAGGCAGAGCAGGGAAGCTCCTGCACTTATGCAGAGCAGGGATGAGCTCTGATGTCAATGCAAGGAATGGAGCTCTGCAGTTGGCAGGAATATCTATGTCAATGCAGAGCAGGAGATGGAGCTCCTCACTTCAGCAGGAAATAGTTAGTTGCAAGAGGAGTAAGTGTAGTGCAAGCAGGAGATGAGCTCCTGCAGCCTGTCCAATGAGAGCAGGAGATGGAGCTTCTGCAGCTGTCCAATGCAGAGCAGGAGATGGAGCTCCTGCAGCCTGTCCAATGCAGAGCAGGGAGATGGAGCTCCTGCAGCCTGTCCAGTGCAGAGCAGGAGATGGAGCTCCTGCAGCCTGTCCAGGGCAGAGCAGGAGATGGAGCTCCTGCAGCCTGTCCAGGGCAGAGCAGGAGATGGAGCTCCTGCAGCCTGTCCAATGCAGAGCAGGAGATGGAGCTCCTGCAGCCTGTCCAATGCAGAGCAGGAGATGGAGCTCCTGCAGCCTGTCCAGGGCAGAGCAGGAGATGGAGCTTCTGCAGCCTGTCCAATGCAGAGCAGGAGATGGAGCTCCTGCAGCCTGTCCAGGGCAGAGCAGGAGATGGAGCTTCTGCAGCCTGTCCAGGGCAGAGCAGGGAGATGGAGCTCCTGCAGCCTGTCCAATGCAGAGCAGGAGATGGAGCTCCTGCAGCCTGTCCAATGCAGAGCAGGAGATGGAGCTTCTGCAGCCTGTCCAATGCAGAGCAGGAGATGGAGCTCCTGCAGCCTGTCCAGTGCAGAGCAGGAGATGGAGCTCCTGCAGCCTGTCCAGTGCAGAGCAGGGAGATGGAGCTCCTGCAGCCTGTCCAGTGCAGAGCAGGAGATGGAGCTCCTGCAGCCTGTCCAATGCAGAGCAGGGAGATGGAGCTCCTGCAGCCTGTCCAATGCAGAGCAGGGAGATGGAGCTCCTGCAGCCTGTCCAATGCAGAGCAGGAGATGGAGCTCCTGCAGCCTGTCCAGTGCAGAGCAGGAGATGGAGCTCCTGCAGCCTGTCCAGTGCAGAGCAGGGAGATGGAGCTTCTGCAGCCTGTCCAATGCAGAGCAGGAGATGGAGCTCCTGCAGCCTGTCCAGGGCAGAGCAGGACATGGAGCTCCTGCAGCCTGTCCAATGCAGAGCAGGAGATGGAGCTCCTGCAGCCTGTCCAATGCAGAGCAGGACATGGAGCTCCTGCAGCCTGTCAGGGTGTTGGGGAGCTCTGCCTCGCCGTGCTGGCACTGAGCTGCAGCTGCTGGGTGCAGTGCCTGCTGCTGCCTCTCCACACAGTACTGGGGTTTCTGTGTGAGCCAGCTCGGGTGCCCCGTCACTCTGGTCACTTTGGTAACTCTGGTCACCTTGGTTGCTTTTTGGTCACTTTGGTCACTTTGGTCACTTTTTGGTTACTTTGGTCGCTTTGGTCCCTTTTACACCAGCCCAGGGCTCTGCCTGCAGTCCAGTGTGGAGCCAGCAGGAAAGTCTGCCCACATCAGCCCTGCACTGCTCAGAACCCTGCACTGCTTGCAGAGGGACACCCTTGTGCAGGAGCCCCTGGTGGGGGCAGAGAGGCCCCAGAGCCCCTCTGGGGTGGGAGCCACAGGGACCCTGGCACTGTGGGGACAGCTTGAGCCTCCAAAAGCTGTGTCAGGCTGGCCTCGGAGGTGTTGGAGGGAGGGGAGCTGATGTACAACCCCTTCCTTGCCCTTGCAGGCTTTGCAGACAGTGGTGAGGACCCTGCTGTACCTCTGGCAGTGCCATGAGCCAGCATGTCCAGCTCCTCTGGCTGGCTCAGGCCTTTCCTCACAGACTTTTCTACTCTTTGGGTTTGGGTTTCCCTCGGGGACCTCAGGGCACAGGGTGAGATCCTTTGGTGCCACCCCAGAATGTGACCAGCAGGAGCCCTGCACAAGCCGCCAAGCAAAGCAGTACATCCTGATGTGAAACCAGAGGGATGGGATAAAAGGAGAGGGAGGATATGGACATTGTAGCCATTGTATTTTTGGGACAGAGTTGCCCTTTCTCTCAGTGACGGAATTTCCTTGTGTGTGTGCGTGGACTTGTAAAACTCCAGCCCTTGGACTCAAAATATGACTAAATAAGGACAAGTGCTGAGTGCTCTGTATCACAGAGTCCCGAGCTGCTGGCAACAGCTGTCATGTAGTGTAATTAAAGGAAATGTGTTGCCTGGAGTATTAATTAACAGGCAAGTAATCAGCAGCATACCTGCACACCTGAGCTCCTCAGTCCCGTTGCAGAAGTGCAGGGGCTGGCCACTCAGCTTCCAGCAGCTGTGCACATCAGGGCACTACAGTGCTCCCTCATTTCCTGAGTTTCATTAAAGGAAGTTTAGTGAAAAAAATCTCATTTGAAGAGATGCCAGCCATCTAAAACATACCCTGCTTTTACTGAGTGCATGCAAATTCATTATAAAACATCCATGTAGATAGGGGATGCAGGAAAAAAAAGAGAATTATCACACTATTTAAGATCTATACCCTGAGTTTTGTCTTTTGTTTTCCCACCTCCATGTGCAGAAGGGAGCTGCCTGCCCAGGGTCCAGCACCTCCCACAGCTCTGGCCCACATGGGCTGTGACTGCCCAAATGTACAGCCTGAAAAGCCAGGGAGGCTGAAACTGCAGGGTTTGGGCAGCCAGTACGTGGGGAGTATCATACTCAAATCCTCAAATCCACAAACCCACAAATCCACACCTGCAGCTGGGCTCCAGCGCCTCGGGTGCTGCAGAGTCCCTTCAAGGAAAGGAAAGGGTCAGCAGCACATCCCTGGGTGGGATGGCTGCAGCCCTGCACCGGAGCCTCAGCCCGATGGCAGGAGGCTGTGTCACTTACAGAGTCACAGAGTCACAGAGTCACAGAATTAGTGGGGTCTGCAGGGGCTTTGCAGGGGCTGTGGTCCCATTCAGGGTGCAGTGATCTTCTGTGTAGTTTTGGTTATACAATTTTGCTACAATAAGCAAAAGTCCTTCATAAGAATATTTGAGCCATAAACCAAAGCACTTGAGTGTCTGACAGGCTCAGGCAGCGCGTGGATGGGCACAGCCTGGCAGGGAGGGTCTGTGCAGCCCCACAGCTGACCCTCATGGGCAGGGTGCTGAGCCTGCCACGACGGACAGGAGGGGTAGAAGTTGCCTGTGTTCCGCAGTGTAATGTCCTGTGCTCAGGGCATTTAAAGACTCAGTGGTATTTTCTTCTGAGAATTTGTCTAAGAGATTTCCCAGTTATCTGTATTTCTGGTCTCTGTAACAGTCCATCTCAGCAAAAAGCCCCATTTATTTACACATTTCTTTTCTTGCTTCAGAATTCTACCTGGTATTTTTATTTCCCAGCTCTTGCACTAAAGAAAGAGCGAGGAGATGATTTGCTTTCTCCATGCCACCTTATTTCTTCCAGACCTTCAGCACTTCCTGGCACACATTTTCCTCTTTGCCAGTTTGAAGAGTCCTGTTGCATTTACACCTTGTTTAGTCCTATTCTCTGCTCCCCTTTTTGAATCACAGATTAATTTAGGTTGAAAAGGATGTCTGGAGGCTCTGATTCAGCTGCCTGCTCAAAGCATGGGCATGGTCACAGTCAGGCTGCTGTACTGCTGTGGACACCCTGGGGGTCATTCCACGGTTTTGGGAGAACAAGAAGCTTCCCTCAAAAAGCTGTCAGACCCCATTGGCTCCTTCCCCTGGTCCCATGTCTGTTCCTAGGTTCCTAAACCACTCCTCCCTATTCCCTGATTGTCCCTTATCTTTGTACGGCCCCGAGACCAGGGTCAGCCCCTGGGCCTCTGAGAGAGAAACCGAGACCCTCTGTGTGTGGGTGCTGGGACCTGATCGTCTCACACATGGCTGAATTAAACATCTGTGGATACCATGCAAAGGCCCTTTTTGCTTCCTTACCCTGGACTATACCAGCAGCAGCTTGGCTTGCTACATACTGCCTGTTCCCCCAGTCCAGTGTATGTGTCCCCAGTCTCCCAGGCTGTGCTGGAGACAGCTGAAGCCAGGGCAAGCCATACTCACTGCTCGCTGCTTTCCCTCACCCGCAGAACAGCCCTCTCCCCCTGGGAGGCTCTCAGGCTCCCCAGGCACAGCCTGCCTCCAGTGTACCTGTGCTGGCTGTCCCCTGTCAGTGCCGGCTGCCCGCAGGGCTCGTGCCTGCGTCACAGCGGGACCCGGGATGGCTCTGCCCGACCTGTGTGCCAGTGTCCCTCTGTGCCGTGCCAGGACCGGCGAGGCTCTGCCTCTGCTCGGGCGCTGGGACCGGCCCGAGAGCTGCCGGTACCTCCGGGCAGATGAGGGCACCTCCCGGCTCACCGGCACCGGGGGCTGTCCCGAGAGCTGCCGACACCTCCGGGCAGAGCTGGGCACCTCCCGGCTCACCGGCACCGGGGACTCGGTACCTCCCGGTACAGCCGGGCAGTGCCGCTCACCGGCACCGGGGGCTGTTCCCTCCCGGTACAGCCGGGCTGTGCCGCTCACCGGCACCGGGGGCTCGGCCCATCACATCTGTATTCGCACGGTGTTCCCTTGGACAAGCTCTGGCAGGGAGCTTTCTTCTCAGCAGCCGAAGAGCACTGGGCTGACATGTTCCTTTTGCTATTTTAACTCACATCATCATTCCTGAATGGCAGAGATTAGTTTTCACAGCTCATCAGGGTCTCTGTACAACCCAGATTTTATTTCCTGCATGCCCATCATTTTAATGCTCATCTTCACTGAGTTTCATCCGGTGTGCCTCAGAGGGTGCTGGAGCACTTTGCTGCCTGGTGGTGTTTCCTGCGCTTGTGTCTTTCATGACTCCCCTGGAGGCTGCTGTGGCCATCATTCACCCCTGCCCACCTGAACACAGGTGGTGTCCTCTGCCCTGCCGGGATGGGTCTGAGCTGGCCAGGAGCAGAGGGGACACGCAGTGACAGCCCAGCTGCCACCAGGCAGGGCTGGGTGCCAGAGGCTGCTGCTGACAAAGGTTTGGGGGTAGGGATGGAAGAACACCTTCATGGCAGCTTTTGGATGCTGCAGCACTGCCCTCAGTGAGTGATGAAACCATTGAGAAACTCTTCACTGGTCTGGTTGGGCACAAATAAACACTAGTGCAGAATTTTGTTGAGGCATGGCCCTACCAGGAGAGCCATTTATCAGTGATCATTTCAGAATGGAGAGGGAAGACAAGACATCTGTCTGACAGACATGTCTGCGCTGAGTGGGCCTGGAGCTGACCATACCATAGAGGTCTGAGGCAGTGAGAACTGATGGAGGGCTAAAACGCTGGCAGGATAAGCACTGCTATTTATTACAACAGTTTTACGCCTCCAGAAGTGCTCATTGTCCTGCAGAGTCCTTGAGAAATGCTGTTACTCATGTCAGAGACAGCCAGCCTGACCCGCTGTCAGCGAACCCCAGTGAGACACGCCAGGTGAGGCTGGGGGGAGCTGCTGGGCTGTGCAGGTGGAAACTGGGACATTGCCTGGCCACGGCACATTCCTGTTAATCATTTACATAAATTCAGTGTGACAGTCAGCCAGAAACTCCCCAGTTTTAGACAGGAAAGCTTTAGGGAATTTACCTCGCTTCACAAAGACAGGCTGGATTTTCAGCTGGAGGTAAAGAAGGACCACACTAATATAAATATAAAAGTCTGTCCAGCAGAGCAGGATGTCCTGTGCTATGGGGAAGGCTTGAACCCTTGCCCTTGCACGGGAATCTCAGAATCAGAGGATGGTTTGGGTCAAAAGGGACCTTTAGGGACCATCTAATCTCATGCCTTGCCGCGAGCAGCGGCATCTTTCACTAGATCAGCTCGGTCCAAACCCCATCCAAGCTGAGATTGAATGTTTCTAGAAATGGGGCAGCCACCACTGCTCTGGTGCCAGTCTTAAGAACTCATAAGCGTTTTCTGCCCAAGACTTTTCCTCTCTGCTCTTTCCTTGTGACAGCACTGCGTGTCGTTGAACAGGACAGGATTAATGAAGATTCACTCTAATCCCCTGAAGCTGCCCGCCGAGTGCCGTGGGCAGCGGGAGCGGCGGTGTCTGGGCGGTGCCCAGCGATAACAGCTGATAGCAGCTGATAGCAGCTGATAGCAGCTGATAACAGCGGATAACAGCGCTCAGCAGGACGGAGCTGGCAGGGGATGCTGCGGGGGCCCAGGGGCCCGTGTGACACTCACACCCACGGGGTTTGTGCCGGAGATGGGGCTGGAATCGGCAGGAGCAGCGTGGGTACCAGCCCCGGCTCTGTCTGGCCGGGCTTTGGCAGCCCCAAGGGGAGGCAGAACAGAGCCAGGCTTGCTTCACACACCTGCGAGGGGCTTCGACAGCTTCAGGCATTGCAGGGGTTTCGATTTCTGCTGTACCCATGGGAATCCAAAAATCAGAGGGGTTTGGGAAAGCTGCAAAAGGCAGGGCTCAGAGACAGCAGAACTGGGATTGGAGCTCAGCAGCAGCCATGAGATTGGTCAGCAGAAAAATTCTGTAAAATGTAGAAAAGTAAGGACAAATAGAACAACGGTCTGTGTATTAATGCTTGGCTAGAATAACTCCCTAAGCTGCAGAAAAGTTTATCTAGTGAGATATTAGGGAGTTCTAAGGTTAATAATGGAGCTCTGTGCATTGTGTTTGAAGGCTCACAAGCAGGTGTTGTATTTGAAATAAGCAAGCATTGTTTAACCAAAGGTACCTGTGCTTACAGTGGTTGGGTGGACCTCCTGTCAATATAGAATATCTATTATATAGATATAAATACTGTCAATGTGCTTTTGCTTTGTGTGATTGGTCAAAAACTCATAAAGTGAGTTGTGCCATTGAGTTCTTGGTCTGCTGGCTGGGATGTGAGCTGCTGGCATCTTCCCATTGTCACAGCCATGGAATGAGGCTGGTGCTGAAGAATAAAACAGCTCAAGGCACGTTCCCAGCATTCCCATCCCGTTTGTGATTTGTACAGTGCCCCCCGGCCAGCAATAGTACCCGTGTGTCAGATGGCTTATCTGTCCCATAACATGCAGATTTGTGCCCGGATTTGTGCCCTTTTATCCGGGCAGCCATCCACAGCCACTGCAGAGCCCCAAGGCTGCGCAGCTCCCCTGGGCTCGCCAGGCTGCTCCTGCCTAAACCCAGCCAGTTTAACCCTGTACTTGGGGAGAGAAAAACGCCTTGGATGCAGGGCTTCTGCAGGACTGACCTTGATTCACTGGTGGCTCATTCCCGAGTCTCTGTTTCCACCCTTTGTCCTGATCATACAGTGCTTTCTGTTTCCTTTCTGCAGCACTGGTGAGAGGAAAATTCTTCCCAAGCTGTGCTTTCCACCTCAGATGTGCCAATGTATGTCCTTCAACAGCTGCATCTGCCTGGGACGTCCTGTGCCATCCAGGAACCTTTTCACCTTCCACTGATAATCGTAATTCTCATCATGACATAATGATGATGGCAATAATGCAATAATAGCTATGATGAGGACTTGCTTTTTAATCAAAGCTTTCAATTTTTGTAGTTGTTGCTTTTTGTTTTATTATGGAAAGTAGGGAATGTAATAAAAAGCACTTGATAAAAAGGAATTTCAGTAAAACTAAAAGGGAATGTAGTTTTTCCTGCCTGACCAAAAAAAAAAAAAAAAAAGTGAAAACATAAAGAAAGAATCAAAAGTATGAGGGGGAAAAGCATCCTGGAAAACTCATCTGTGCTTTGTAATGGGGTTTGGGGGAGCCATGTGTGTCGATGTGGTCAGCCCTGGGGCTGTGGGGCCAGGTGTGTGACTGTAGGATGTTTCTTGTAAACATGGGAAATTCAAATACATGTGTTTCATTCACCCAGTCTTTATTCAAGGCTGAATAAATTACACCTGTCTGTCCAAGGAGGCTGTGGTGGTGGCTTTTGCAAATTGTTTAATTTAACAACTTCTGGGCCATTTGTTCAAAGGGCTTCACTCTCCCAGCCAGGGTTCCCCAGCGCTCCCACTGTTAG
This sequence comes from Camarhynchus parvulus, assembly GCF_901933205.1. Taxonomy (NCBI): domain Eukaryota; kingdom Metazoa; phylum Chordata; class Aves; order Passeriformes; family Thraupidae; genus Camarhynchus; species Camarhynchus parvulus. The sequence continues at coordinate 61,868,712 of NC_044575.1, read as the reverse complement.
TGGCAGGGGCTGGAGGGCTGAGGCCAAGTGCAGGCAAGAATTTTGGCCTGAAGGGCAGAAAGAAGGCAAGAAATAAAAATGAAATTTCTGAACGTTATTTTATTCTACTAATTTTAGCTGAGTTAGTACTTGAAATTTCCAATGAAGCTTTGTTAAACTTCTGCTTGAGCAGCTTTCTCAGTTATCATCTGTGTATGTTTCTTAGCTGATTGTGCCATGCAAGTGGTGAAAAACACGAAGATAGGAAAAAAATGCAAAATAAGTATTTCCCAAGATGTTCAAAGGAATTACGTAAAACATATCCAAGACATAATTCAAAAATATTTTCAGATGTTTTTTGTAGCAGCAAAGAATCCCTTCTTCTTAAATTGTTCTGATGGTCTTTGTTTTGGTTTTTTTTTGTTTGTTTTTGTTTAATGAATGTACTTGATGGCAGGGGAAACTCACAGCCACTGTTGAGGGGAAGGGGATTGATTTTTCCAGAGTGACAGTGGGTGCTCCTTGCTTTTGACTCCCTGTTTCTGTGCAGGGTAGCTGTGGTACAGGTGAAGAGGCTGTGGCATCTGGGGCTCAGCTCAGTGGCTCCTGGCACCAGGAGCATCAGGGAAGAGCTGATGGAGGGCTCAGGGTAGAGAATGAGTTAAATAAAAATAATAGAGTTATTTCTGTTTATAAATGTTCACTTATGGTAACTCTCTCCTTCCTCAGATGCCATGCCTGGTTCTTCATGTTCAGGGTAGAGATTAGTTAAATAAAAATAATAGTATATAATTTCTGTTTATAAATGTTCACTTATGGTAACACCTTCCTTCCTCAGATGCCATGGCTGGTTCTTGTGATGGTCCCTCTGAGCTGGGACATCCTGTTTAGTGTGCCAGTACTTTTCTGGGGTTTGGTTTATCCACATCTGTCTCTGAGCTCTGTAACCCTATGCCTGAGCTGTCTCTACGACCTGTTTTTGTGGGGCAGCTCTGGGCTGTGTCACAGGAACACAGAGGACCAGGGAGGTGCAGGGAGCAATGAAGGACTCAGAGCTCAGGGCTGGCAGGGCCTGGCCCGTGCTCGCCCAGGGCCAGGGACAGCAGCCCATGGCCCAGGTGCCAGCAGGGGCTGCAGCCCCCGCTCAGCCCCTAACATGGGCAAAGCACTTTGGGGAAAAAGGAACGATGTTTGGCCACTGATACGAGCAGCAGTTAATCTTTGCCAACAGCCTTGTGAATAATGGGCACAAATCGTGGTCTGGCAGGAAAGTGTAAAATACATCTCTTTTCCTTAAATGATTATTGGAGCCATAATGAAAGAAAATCCTTCCTCAGCATTTTGCACACCTGGTTAGAATTCCATCAGTGGTAAGCAGCTTTCCACAGTCTTTCTCACCAGCTCCTTCCTGCCTTTATCCATTTCCATCAAGGCTTTATGATCTGCCCTTTCAGTCGTATTCACATGTTCTCCAAGGGCTTTTGGCCAAGCTGGTTAATAATTTCTGTTAACTTCCTTTTAGTCTGAGCAATCCCAACTCCCTTGAATGTCTCGTTTTGCCTTACTCAGACACCTGTTCCTGCTGGTGCCAGTGACTGATGGCAGTAACTGTGGGCAGGCCCTAAGCTGTTGAACAAGATATTTGGGAATAATATTCTCTTTAGCCACTGGAAACATTAATAGCAGCTTTGCATTCCTTTCTTGGACACTTAACACTCAAGGATTTAATGATTTGGCCTATTGTGAGAATTAAGCTTTTAGTTCATGGTGGACTTCCAGCTCTACTCTGTAGCTGGGAAGGAGTGATGCTCTCATTTTCTTTCCAAGATCTGACAGTGTTTATTATTTTGGTAGAAGCTGAATTGCTGAAGCTGTTGCTGACGTTCTGCAGCAGCCTGACTGCTCCCATGGCTGTGACTGAACAGGCCACATTCAAGCCACCCACTGGGCAGCGCTCCTGCTGACCCTGGAAGGGCTTAGTGGCTCCGTGGGCTGAGACTTGCACTTTCCTCTGGCTCAGCCTCGCTGCTCCTTTTTGGGTTGTGCTCCTTTGGTGCAGCACATCCAGCACCCCTTGGTGCTGGGTCCTCATCCATCAGCTCCCAGCCAGCCCTGCCTGCGCAGCCACGTGGAGAATGAGCAGGATTGCTTCACCTTCATCCCAAACATGGCTGGGGCATCAGCAATGATTTATCTCTGCCCCCTTCTCCTATTTAATGCACTGCAGAGGATGGGCACAAATGCTGATGTTGGAGATGTTAATGATCACCAAAATCTGTGCAACTTCTCTGCTGTGTAAATGTGGAGCATTTGGTGGAATTGCAATTGTGGAGCAATTGGATTGCTGTAATCCTTGCATGGAAAATGAGAGCAACATCAATGCCACCAAAGCTCCAAGAGCTTGGGGCTTACAATGTTGATCGATTTACAAGCAAACACTCTTCATAAAGGTTTAAAGAAAATATTGGTGAAGTGCACACCACATATTGCCATCACAAAATCAAAATGGTACAACAGTGCCTTCACCAGAATCTGTTGCTTTTTGTAGCTCAGATGTTATGTGGAGACAAAAGAGGGGCAGACCTTTGTCACAGCCCCAGGCCCTCAGGACTGAACCCTCCCCTCTGTCCCTCCTATCTCCATGTCCCACATGGACAGACTGCATGGAAACTCTTTTATCCAGTAACTCATGCAAGAAGCACAGCTCTGTGAGGAGAGGCCAACCATCACTCCTTCTGATTCTTTGGTACCAGCTTTGGGGTGTGAGGATGCTCCCCCAGCACACCACTGACACACATTCCTGCCTCACTGCACAGTTTATCTCCCAGACAGAGGGATGTGTGGAGCTATGGAAGCATGAAATACACAGCTGAAACAGGGCAGGGGCAGGTGGAGGACACAGAGCTGTCTGTGCTGGCAGTGGGGAACAGCTGTGACACTGGGCAGGGCAAGCCTGCACACAAGGTGATTTTGCTTCAGCACAATTTGAGGCTGAAAACACCCTCTAAAGGGAGCCATTTGGAAAAACACCCTGTGCCAAATTAACTAGTGGTGTTCAGAACTAGAGCTGCTGCACAGCGTGTGCTGTGGCTGGTGGTGCTGGTAGGGGCACGGGCATGGAGCTGCCCCTCACCAGGGTCATGCCAAGCACAGGCCTGGGCTGCCGTCACCAGGGTCACTGGCTTTTCTCGTAATGCCACTCAGACCTAGACCAGAAAATGACAAAAATGGAAAGAAATTATCTCTGGACCAATGTGGCTTTGATGCATTAATTTTTTTAGTCTCATTTCTGCCTACAGTGAGTGCTGGATCCAAATCCCACCTGACCCCACTTGGCACGGAAGTTGTTTTCTGCCTTTCTCAACTGAAACTGTTGTTCATTTGCTCTGGTTTTGCCCTGTGAATGATTTTTACCCGGCTGTTCACACTGAGCTCCCTCTGCTACTCTCCTTGGGTGTTTATGGATGGCTGCACCTCCTCATGGCTCCCAGGGGAAAATGCCACAGCTGTGGGAACTGCAGGGAGCTGTGCTGGGAGCAGGGTGCCAGGCTGGGCTCAGGGTCTGCTGTGGCTGTGCCAGCTGGGGACACCTCCCTGGCATTTGAGCACCAGCCTGGGCCAGGGACTGTGTGGGTGCTGTGCTGCAGTTTCAACCAAGGCAGTATGGCTGTGATACCTGTCTCGGTTTGGAAAGCCAGGAGTCTGCTAAGGAAGGCAGGAGCCTCCCCTGAAATGGAGAATGTGAACCCTCCCCACCCCTACAAATTGCTATAAATTTTAAATTAAGGGGCTCTCAGGCAAAAATATGGGAACAGGAAATAACAGTTCTTTAATAGGGAAAGGAAAAAAAAAAGGATAAAATGAACAATGCAGTACACTAGAACAACACTGCCAGAGTCAGAACCCAAGCTGACACCCTGTGGGTCAGGGTGCTGGCAGCAGTGCCATTGGAATTGTGGCTCAGCCCTCCTGCAGTGCCAGGGGTGGTTCTGCTGGAGCAGGGATCCTGGAGAAGGGTGCAGTCTCTGCCTCTGAAGATCCAGGGGAAGGAGAGGCAGCTGCTGCTCCTCTGGGGAATCCAGTGCAGAAGCCATGCTGGTGTTCCAGAATCTCCAGATTATATCCAGGCAGGAATGCTTGGCTCCTCCCTCTGGGCTCACATCTCCCAATGGGATGCTGTAGCTCTTATCAGCCATGCAGGGACATTCAGTGGCTGTTATCAGCAGGTGTCCCCTCCCAAGGGAGGTGTGAATGTGGTCACTCAAAAAGATAAAGCAAACTGCCCACTTGACAAAGGTAATCTGCCCTACAGATGGTAATGGAAAACAACTTGCATTGCAATTTTCAACAATACCCCATCAAGTATGGCTGTGATACCCTGTAAATCCTATCAAGCAATGTCAAACAACCACGCATAAATCTATGCCTAAGTTCTATATGAAGGCTGGCTATAAGTTTTTAACTAGATAACTAACTCACAGGTAACATGAGCAGGTGAGGGTTGGTGCACACCACCCCTTTTTCCATCTCGTAGCAAATATGTCTAATCACAGGCTCTGTAATGTATCCAGTTTGTTCTGGATACTTGTGATGGCAAGGGATAAAAAGGAAAAATAATTCAAGTAATAAGGGAACTACAAGAAATTGTGAAGCAATAAGCACTGCAGTGGGAGAAGGCTTTGCAATAAAGAGTTCAAAAGGATGTGAAAGCAAAGGAAATGCTGCTGTCAGTGGAGCAGAAATAGTTTCATAGTTTTAAAGTCAATCCCTTTAACTGTACAAACTGTTAAATGAAAGGTTGTGTTTAACGAGTTGAAACAAGTTGCAAATTCTTGAAAGAAAGGGGTTTGCTGAGACTGTGACACACATTAAATAGCTGCCAGGGCTGCCTGATGTGTATTTGAAAGGAGGATCCTGTGTCTTCCTGTAATTAATTTTACAAGTGTGATACGTGCATGCCTAACACATCACAAGAGATGTGCAGATGTGGATTGTTCATAGCACTGTCATTAATTCCACCACTGTTGACAATCAGCTCATGGAAATCAGTTGCCAAATCCCAGCTGGATCCTGCAATACAGAGTTTGAACCCTTCTCAAGAGAGATGAAGTGCTGCATTCCTGGAAAGTGGAAATCAAAACTCTTGTGAATTGGACGGCCTCATTTGCTCTACAGCTAATTACACCTGGTTTGTTTCTGCTCCACATTAACAACATCTTTTGAAAACTTTAGGAAAAAAAAAACCCAAAAAACTTCCCTGTACTTGGGAGCAGGGCATCTGCCTCACTTGAAGCCAGCACTTGGTGGCCTGTCACAGACATCTTTTATGGAAAATCCTTTCCTTAGGATTTGTCCTCCTGAGAAACTGAGAGGCCTCAGGAACAAAATGTAAACAATGGTTATCTGCTGCTGTGGAATGCAACAGGTGCATCTGTGATTGGTCTCATGGGGTTGTTTCTAATTAATGGCCAATCACAGTCAGCTGGCTCGGACTCTCTGTCCCAGCCACAAACCTTTGTTATCATTCTTTGCTATTCTATTCTTAGCTAGCCTTCTGATGATATCCTTTCTTCTATTCTTTTAGTATCGTTTTAATGTAATATATACCATAAAATAATAAATCAAACCTTCTGAAACATAGAGTCAGGTCCTCGTCTCTTTCCTCATCCTGGGCCCCTGTGAGCACTGTCACAGTGGCCTTTGCTCCGTGCAGGTTTTGGGGGTGCCCTGGCTCTTGGTTATGCCCAGGCAATGGCATTTTGAGGGGCTGGAGGTCACCATGACACCTGATAACGCCTGCAGGGACACTGGAGAGACGGGGGAAGCACCACGGGCTCCACAGCACCTACTCTTTCCAGCAGCTGAGCATGCCCTCCTGTCAGGGCAGAGCCTGAAACAGCTCCCAGAGGCTCAGGGATCCAGGGATCAGCTCTGAGGCTGGCTGCTCCCCGGAGCCAGTGCCTGACAGGGACTCATGGAGCAGCTTGCAGATGTTTACAAATAACCTGAGAAATAAAGTGTACAGGTGTTGAGCAAGTCTGTGCACTCACAGCTGAGCAGTTAAAGTGGCTTAAGCTTAGACTGGTGTATCCAAGACCGGCTACAGCTGGGGTGTATGGAAGTGTGCTGGAAAGGGAATTGATGCTCTGTGTCTGGGAACTCTCGCTCTTGAGGTGCAGACACCAAATGCACCAGGAATCAGTGTCCCCAGAGGCACATTCCTAAATCTGAGATTCCCTAGGGTTACAGCTGCAGTGAAATGGGGCTGGCTCAGCCCTGACTGATGCCTGCTGAGTATGGGCAGTGGGGTGGGGGTGTATGAGGCCAGTTCACAGTGTGACACAGCACATGTCACAGCTGGGACAGCCACAACACACAGAGCATCACCACACCATTTCAGAAGGGTTAAACCCACACAGAGCATCACCACATGATTCCAGAAGGGTTAAACCCACACAGAGTAACACCACACCTCTTCAGAATGCTGCAAGTGTCTGCCCTTCTTCTCCTTCAGCACAGCCCTTTACCCCCTCGTGTTCATGCATTGCTTCTGTGTGCCCTCTGCTCCCTTTGGGAGGTGACCGGTCACTGATTGCACACCTGGGCACTCCATGGCTCACCTGTGCTGTCAGTGCTGCTCACCTGGCACTCCATGGCTCACCTGTGCTGCTCACCTGGGCACTCCATGGCTCAGTGCTGGGGCCCGCCCGCTCACCTGTGCTGCAGGCTCACCTGGGCACTCCATGGCTCACCTTTGCTGCTCACCTGGGCACTCCATGGCTGTCAGTGCTGCTCACCTGGGCACTCCATGGCTCACCTGTGCTGTCAGTGCTGCTCACCTGGGCACTCCATGGCTCACCTGTGCTGCTCACCTGGGCACTCCATGGCTGTCCATGCGCTCAGTGCTGCTCACCTGGGCACTCCATGGCTCACCTGTGCTGCTCACCTGCTTCTCACAGCTGCACCCATGGGGATGGGGCTGGGCCAGCCCCACTCCCAATGACCCCAAACTGTGCCTGCTCTGGAGGGGCAGCTGGGCAGAGCTTGGGCCCATCCTGCTGCTGGTGGGCGCTGTGCTCCTCTGGGACCTGCTGCCCCAGGAGCTCCCTGGGCTGTCTGTCTGTGGTGTCCATCTGTCTGTGATGCCTGTCTGTGGTGCCTGTCTGTGATGCCTGTCTGTCTGCAGTGTCTGTCTGTCTGTGGTGCCTGTCTGTCTGTGGTGCCTGTCTGTCTGCGGGGCCCTTCCCCTCCCCTCTGCTGCCATCAGCTGCTGCCTGGGCTGGGGGAATGGAGCTCCCTGGGGCTCAGGACTCTTTCCAAACCTCTCCTTTACCGTCCCTGACACTGAGAACTGACCAGGAGGCTGTTGGTGCCTTGCCCTGATTACCAAACCTTGCATCCCTTAATCAGCAGAGCCTGATTAATAATCAGAGACACCTGAACAGAAAAAGCCAAGGGCCTCTCTGCTCCCTGTCCTTGCTGAATCCCCCTGCCCTGTGTGCCGTGTCCCAGAGCTGGCCCAGCCCGCAGGCTGCGATGCGCCTGCCCATGTGGAAGGAGATGCTCTCTCTCTGTCCCCGAGGGAGCTCTCTGACAGCTCTCCTGATTTACCTCCCAGTTTGCCTCAGGCAGGGCAAAGCAGAGCAAATCAATTCTGGGGGCGGCAATCAGGAGTGCTATTAATAGGGCTGATTGTCAGTGACCTGGAAATCCTGCTGATCCCGCCGGGATGCAGCTCTGCTCCACACTCCCAAACCAGCCCGGCTTTCCATGGAGCCGCTCCGTGGGCAGCCTGGGATTGCTGTCAGGAGCCTTTCTCCCAGCGAGCCCAGGGTGAGGCATCCCCGCTGGTTTGCACCGAGTGTCACTGAACCCCCGGGGCTCTCCTCCTCTGGGAAATGAAATTGCATGAGCAATGGCACTGTCATCACTGCGAAAAACGCCAATCACTTGCTTTTAAAATTTTAAAAGTTTAATAGTAATAAAATGGTTATAAAAATAGTCATACAATTAGAGTAATAAAAATTTGGACAATTTGAATTAGGACAATATGAGACAATAAAAACAAAGAGTTACTGACGTCCGGGTACCTTTTTCTGGGCAGCACGAGTCTGAAAAAGGCCCCACGTTAACAGAGGATTAACCCTTAAAAGCAACAGCCTGTTGCACATTCATACACCTCATCCATGATGCATAAATTCCATTCAAACACAGGATTCTGTCTGGGCAGTGTCAGCTTCTTCCTCTGGATCCTGACGGCGTCTGCAGGGCTGAGCAGGCAGGAAGAAGTTCGTTTGTTCTGATCATGGAGCAATAAATTCTCCTTCTCTGAAAGATTTAGGTGTCCTGTTGCTGCTATCTCAGTGCAAGTCCTTTCTTTAATAAAAGTATCCCACATAGCATAGTTTCTATTTTAACAATTTTTATAACCTAAAACTATATTTAACACAGTACTTAAGAGATTAATACAGCATTATTTTCTAACACAACACATATAATATTTAATTAAAACTATATTTAACACAGTACTTAAGAGATTAATACAGCATTATTTTCTAACACAACACATATAATATTTATTTTAATATTTGTGAAAAGCCAATCATAAAATACATGCATTTTTCACAATTACACTCTCAGGAGTGGAGAGGTCTGCAGGCTTCCATGGAAGCATTTCTGATCAGGAATGAGACCATAAAGGAGGGTTCTCATTTCAAAGGGCTTTAACCTGGTTACCTCAGGCTCACAGCTTCTTTGATGACTAAAATAGAGCTGAAGGAAGGCTCTTGTCAGGAAGACTGATGCTAAAATGGTCCCAAGCTTGAGAAGTATCTTATTGTTTTGAAGGAAAAAAACCACAAGTGGAACTGGGAGATGAACAGTGATTCCTTTGGTTGGTCTAAACTTGTGCTGAGGTTCCTTCTGCCTGAAACTCTGAATTACCAGTTTAGGTTTCATCCTGATTTTCTTAAATAATCATAATTGTTCAGACCATGCGCAGTGCAGGCTCAGTTCAGCTCCCGGAGAACCCTTTTGTACCAGCCATTCATGGAGGAACAGGGAAGGTTTGCATTTCCTATCCGAGTACCCTGCACAGAGCAGCTGTGAGCGGCCTCAGGCCATGCCAGCACCCACAGAAGGGCACCAGGCCCATTGCTGGCCAGGCCCTGCATGCTGGGAGTGGGAAGGATTCTCTGAACATTCTCCCCAGGGCCCAGGAGCCACTGTTCCTGTGCAGACCCACTGATCTCTGCATGACTGCTCCCAGGAAGTGACCCAGTGCTCGCTTTAAGGCGTGACAAACACACCTTCTTCTCAGCGCTGTGTGAAATTGCAACTTCTCCTTTTCCCACCGACCCTGAGTAAAGCTGGGATCAGACGCTGTCTGTCGGTGCTATTTTAATGTGCCTCAAAATAATGGGAGTTTCTCCCCACGGGCACAAATCCCAGTGCCACCACCACTGTGGGACATGGGCAGGAAGGGCAGGGCAGCAGAGCCTGTGGCTGGAAGGGCAGCAGGAGATGCCCAGGGCAGGGCAGCTGGAGATGCCCAGGGCTGGGAAGGGCAGCAGGAGATGCCCAGGGCAGGGCAGCAGGAGATGCCCAGGGCAGGGAAGGGCAGCAGGAGATGCCCAGGGCAGGGGGGGAGGGGGGGGGGGGGCGGGGAAGGGAAAGCAGGAGATGCCCAGGGCTGGGGAAGGAGCAGGAGAGCCAGGCGGAAGGGCAGCAGGAGATGCCCAGGGAAGGGCAGCTGGAGATGCCCAGGGCTGGGAAGGGCAGCAGGAGATGCCCAGGGCAGAGAAGGGCGCAGGAGATGCCCAGGGCTGGGAAGGGCAGCAGGAGATGCCCAGGGCAGGGAAGAGGGAAGGGCAGCAGGAGATGCCCAGGGCTGGGAAGGGCAGCAGGAGATGCCCAGGGGGCAGGGCTGGCAGCTCCTGCAGATGCCCAGGGCTGGGAAGGGCAGCAGGAGTGCCAGGGCAGGGCAGGCCAGCAGAGATCCCGGGGCGGAGGGGCGCTGTCGTCCGGCAGCAGGCGCCGGGCCCGAGCTGGGCAGAGCCTGTGCCTGGGAGACTCCAGAGGGTCCCTGCTCCCAGCTCAGCCTCTGGACACCCTGGAGGGTGGGCAGGGAAATCCCAAACCGGCTCTGAGCTGGCTTCACTTTCTCTGTGCAAGGCTCCAGCATGCTTGGCTTGGCCACAGAAGAGTGAGTTGTTATAAAAGGTTAAAGACTTCTTTCAAAATCGTTTTTCTTTATCAATGACCAGAAGGCAAAGGGAGGAAACTGGAAGAACAGTGGGAGGAGTGGGATGATCCCCTCAAAAAAGTGGGGTGGTGCCCCAGGGGCCTTCAGGGGTGTGGGAGATGAGCTCAGCTTTTCCTTCCCAATTCCCCTTTGATGCATTTGGGGGAGTGAGGTGCCACCACACGGAGTGTGCTTGAGGTGGTGGCAGCCCCTGCGCCAGAACAGATATTCCCCTTGGCAAAGTGCCTTGTTACAGCTCTCCCAGAGAGGAACACAGAGAATCTGAGCCACATGACTCTGGGGAAGGGACACGTTCCTTGGCACACCCTGCAGGGCCTGTGCAAGCTGTCCTCAGCACAAGGAGCTGCATCCTGTCCCTCTGGGCTGCACACAGCCTCCCCTGCAGCAGGAGCCCATCCTGCTGCCCCTCCTGGCTGCCATCCCTCTGTGCTGGCATCTCTGGGACAGTGCCCAGCTGTGGGCAGCCCCCCTGGCATCCCTGGCACCCCTGGGGCAGTGCCCAGCTGTGGGCAATGCCCACCCCTGGCATCCCTGGGGCAATGGCCAGCTGTGGGCAGCCCCCCTGGACCAGTGGGGCTCCTCTGCCCCCATGTCCAGCCCCAGCCTCCCACAGAGCCCCGTGTGCTGCTGGCCCTGGGGAGGGACAGGGCAGGGGCAGGTGACAGGGCCTTTCCCCACCGCTGCCCTGCTGTCCCCTTCCTGCAAACCTTGCCTTTTCCTCTGATGTTGGGGAAGATTAAACAGGAAAGCCTTATCAATATGATTGCCTGGCAAAAGGTTTTGAGAATATGGAAACTATAAGTGAGATTGAAATGCAAGCAAGCTTTGAGATCCCTCAGGTACTGAACAACTGGAAAACAACGGTGTGGCTGCTGAAGGCAATCCCCTTTTGATGGAACAACACCCTCTGCTTGCAGACAGGCCCAAGGGTCAGAGCAGATCCTACAGCTTGGCAGAAGGGGCCCAAAGAGGAGTTTTTAGGGTTTAAAATGTAACACAGTGTGGTGATGTAATGATTCTTATAGGCTGTATGGAAATGCTGTAGGATTTGTATCTTGTACTGGATTGGTTAGTGAGAATCAGAATATTCAACACAGAAGAAGATTTATTGTACTGGAATGGGAACTTCACTCTCTTAGCTCTTACTCTTAGCTCTTGCCTTTTAGTCTCTTACGCTTTTCCTCTCTCACCCTCTCATCCTCTCTCCCCCTCTCCTCTCTCAGCCTGCTCCAGCTGTGGCTGGCAGCTCCCAGCAGGGCCCTGCACCCAGGCCCTTTGCAATAAACCCCAAATTCCTGACCTGGCTGCAGAGATCTCTGGTCTCTGTCCATCCCCACCATCCTACCCCCGTCGGTCCCACACTCTGTGACACAGAGAAATTCCCCCTCTGCTCTCCCCCTCCCCGTGTGCCCTCTCTGACCCTTCACTTTGTTCTTGCTCCTTCTCTGCCCCTTTGCTCCTCACACTTGTCAGGGTTTTGCATTACATGGCATTATTGAATCGCCTCCTTTTAGGAGAAAATCCCGTACCCGATCCCATTCAGCTTCCCAGCTATAGTTTATCCTGCTTTCATCTGGACAATTATTTAACATGCTGTGCAGGGTGCCTTTTATCCATTTTGTTTCTAAACAGTCTCCAAACACTTGTGGCCTCAGCACTGGCCCTTTCCCAGCAGGACAAGGTGAGGGACAGAAAGCCAGGGGTGTGTGACCGTGCTCACAGGGGTCCCAGGATGAGGGAAGAGATGAGGATCCGACTCCATGTTTCAGAAGGCTGATTTATTATTTTATTATATATATGACATTAAAACTATACTAAAAGAATAGAAGGAAGGATTTCATCAGAAGGCTAGCTAAGAACAGAATAGCAAAGAATGATAACAAAGGCTTGTGGCTGGGACAGAGATCCTGAGCCAGCTGGACTGTGATTGGCCATTAATTAGAAACAACCCCATGAGACCAATCACAGATGCACCTGTTGCATTCCACAGCAGCAGATAACCATTGTTTACATTTTGTTCCTGAGGCCTCTCAGCTTCTCAGGAGGACAAATCCTAAGGAAAGGATTTTCCATAAAAGATGTCTGTGACAGGGTGCTCCAGGCACTGAGCTGGGCAGGGCTGGGCTGGGCTGGCTGTTCACTGCCCCTGGCCAATCCCTCCAGTGCATTTGTGAGTTAGTAATGACTGGCACCAGTTATCCCCTGTGCCAGCCCTGCTGGTGCTCCTGTTCCTGAAATCAGCTGGATTTGTGTTATTCAGACACAAACCTGAGGAAGCCAGGGGTTACCTGGGAAAATCTGCTTTCCTAGGCAGAGCAAAAGCAATTCTGACTTGGAAGGAGACAGAATTGGCTGGGGCCTCCCATCCTTTCCTCACTGAACCATTCCCTGGGTGCCAGAGGTGCTGAGGTGGCCAGTGGATGTGCCAACACACTGACAGGAGGGACCAGTTCCCCCCTCCCTGCTTCCAGCAATCCCTGTCTGCTGCTCATTTACCCGTGAGAGCCCCTGGCACTGGGCACAAAGGCACAAAGGAACAAGGGCACAAAGGCAGCCCCGTGTGAGGCCTCCCAGTGCCCAGGGCAGGACCTGAGGGTGTCAGGGCTTCCTGCCTTTGGGACAGAGCTTGCAGAAAGCCCAGCAGAAGCTTTGTGTGGCCACAGCTGTGGCAGCCAGCAGCTCCTTCCAAAGCTGCCACCCATCAAAGCCTGTGAGTCACGCCAGGTTCAGAGAACAAGGAGTTCCTTGGGTGTACATCTGACATGTTCAGTAGGATGGAGAGCTCCTAATCAAAATTTTCTGCCAGATACACAAACTATTTCTGAAGCTCTGTATTGCCACTGTTTGTGGACAGAGGCACTGAAACTTTACCTCTTAGACCAGCTGCTGTGAGTAATTTCATTGCTAAGCCATATGGCAGAGCTCTTATGTAATTTCATTTGAAAATGTGATTCTTCTGGTGCTGTCAGTGCTTCATCCTCTGTGGTGCTGCTGCTCCCTGTGTGCATGTTGGGCTCCTGTCCAGAGAGGAGCCCTGTGAGAGCAGGGAGGGAGCGGAGCCCCCAGAGCCACGCTGGGACAGTGACCATCCCCAGGGGCTGCAGGGGCAGCCTGAGAGGGGGCACAGCTCTGCTTGAGAGAAAGGAGGAGCTGGCCTGGGGGAAGGAAGAGAGACCTGAGGGCTGCTCTGAGATGTCCATCCCAGAGCAAAGCCAGGCTCCAGCCCATGGGGAGCAGGTGTGTCACCCTGGTTTTTTAAGATTTTCTAAGCCTTCTGATGTTTACATTCTTGTAGTGAACTTTCTCACACACTTTCTGTAAATAACTCATTGTTTTGCATTCCTTTATGGAGGAGGAGAAAGTTGATGGACTGTTGGTTTGTGCAGTGTCACTGGAGAGGTGACACTGCCACCCTCCAATCCACTGTCACTCTTGGAGAACTATAAATGTTGGAGTCAGAAGTTAAACTTCCCTTTTCCTTCACCTGGAGAACAGCGGTGTGCACTTGTGTTCTTTCGTGTCCTATAGCGACACAGGTGGGCAAGCCAAGCACGTCAGTGGTTCATGAAAAATCACAGACAGCATCTCGTGTCAGCACTGGTGAGCCCAGCACCCGGGGTGCTTCACCTTTAGTGGCAATAAACCCAAACTCAGCCACGGAGGCAGAGCTGGGAACTCGCATCTGCCACCCCTTGGGAGAGCCTGGGGGCTGACCTGCCCTGGGGAGCTGCAGGGTTTGCTGGCTCTTGTGGGGAACTTTGGGAGGCACAGGGGAGTGACCAAAGGACAAAGCCTCATCACAGCTTTGGGCTGCGACACTCCAGGATTTCCCTCTGCTCCCTGGAAAGTTAGAGCAGAAATTAATTTCCAGACTAAGGTGTCGCGACATCTTTTATAAAAAATCTTTTCTTTAGGATTTTTCCTCCTGAGAAGCTGAGAGGCCTCAGGAACAAAATGTAACCAATGGTTATCTGCTGCTGTGGAATGCAACAGGTGCATCTGTGATTGGGCTTATGTGGTTGTTTGTAATTAATGGCCAATCACAGCCCAGCTGGCTCGGACTCTCTGTCCAAGACACAAGCTTTTGTTATCATTCTTTCCTAGTCTATTCTTAGCCAGCCTTCTGATGAAATCCTTACTTCTATTCTTTTAGTATAGTTTTAATGTCATATATATCGTAAAATAATAAATCAGCCTTCTGACACATGGACTGAGATCTTTGTCTCCTCCCTCATCCTGAGACCCCTGTGAGCACGGTCACACTAAGGGTGTACAAAGTATTTGGCACCCAGGGCTGTGCTCCCAGAGAGGAGACCAACAGCTGGAAATGGAGAATACAATAAAGACCTTAATCACAAGGGTGTTAACTCACTGCTGCAGTTACATAGCTGTTTGTTCTTTAAAGGAGGAACTGAATACAATAATAATGCAGTTATAATATTTGCCATTCTGCACACTGAAAGCCAAACAATTTTCAGGAGTGATACAAACAGTTCTGTCCCCTCTCCAAAAGGGCCTTTAGATCTCAGAGCTTACAGAAAACTTTTACAGGCTACAGCGTGCTGCAGGCATTACCAGAATTCTGCCCATTTGTATTGTTGAGCCCAGAAGTGAGAAGAGCACGTGAGCTGTGAGAACACTTCTCTGCAGCCCGTGCCCCCTCCAGCCCCAGAGCCTTCATCCATTCACAGCAGGCACCTTTTCTGTCTGTAGAGCTCAGCCCCAAAACCTGATCTTCAAGCAGGTGTTGGAGCTCTTTCAACTCCCTCAGGAAACATTTCATCTTTTTCACTTTTACCTTGTTTTTAGAAACAAACTCACTGCTACATTTCATCAGAATTTACTCACAGTTTCGCTCCACTTGAACTTGCACTGCTGAAATCAATGAATTGTTTCATAAAAAATTTAGAGCAGATATTGCTGAGTGGTGAGGGAATGGTTTTTAAAAACTGCTTCCTTATGGAGAGCTGTTGATTAAATCTTTGCAGCCACTGCTGAGCTGCAGGGTTTTGTGGAGGTGGAGTGGGGAGGATTTCCACACAGAGCAGACAGGATCTGGAGCTCACGCACCATTGGTGCTGATTATTTACTGCCTCCCTGAGGGCCAGGAGATGAGAGGGGTTTGTTAATGGTGCAGAGAGCAGCCAGTGCCCAGCTGTCACTGCAGGGCATGAGCTGCTCCCGTGGCCCTGGGATGCCCTCTGAGGGAAGGGAAGAGCACAGAGCCCCAGGCAGGGTCAGTGGTATTTATTAGAGATGTTCCTGGCTGACAACTGAAACCTCTTATGCACCAGCTGGATGAAACGTTCTGTATTTGCCAATCTGGCTTAAAGGCAAAAGGGAGGAAAAGGAGTTCCCTGAACATTTCTACTCCTGTTTGCACAAAGACACCCAGCACCTGTCCTCTGACCCCAGGGGTCACCTTGGAAATGCCAACAATGAGTGCTCACTGCCTGAGCATTATTAAATATTATGGGCAAAGAGGAAGATGACAGAGAAATGTGAATAAATCAAATTATCAGGATTTACCACCAGGTTTATTCTTTTTTTTTTTACCTTTCCTTTTTTAATTTTTTTAAGTGCAATTTAGTATAAAAGGAACTATTACCAGGAGATTGCATGGTAAACTGACAACAAAATGGAACTATAGTTTGGACTGTTATGGCATTTAACAGCAGTTATTAATGAAAAAGTGACAATAGTTGCATGCTAAAGGTTGCACTTGACTGAGATGAAGTGGATGCAGATGGAGCATCTCCAGTACTTCAGTCAGTGCTGAGCACATGCTAACAGGAATTCAATTTATTCCCACCAACATTTGCTCTTTCTATTGTGAAAGGGTTTTAATTAGCTTATTGTGAATGGTCAGTAGCTGCTTACTCTGGAAGAGCCTTACAGATTTAATGAAGCACCATTCTTTCTGAACTTGTGCTGGAAAAGTGACAATGACAAATTTTAAGCTGAATTACTTGCCATATGTGATCAGTTAATGGAAAACCTTGCTCGTCCCAATTATTAATTACTGTCCTGTTATTTTTTCCCCATTAAGCAACAGTCTTGTGGCTTCAGCAGTGTCCAGGAGCAAACATGCTCCTGTCCCTGGCAATAAAGGCATTTGGGCACAGGAAAATCCATTTGGTCCAGGTCACAGCCACTATTACTGGTTTGATGCTTTCTACAGACATTGTTGTGCCTGGCACAGTGAGAGCCACGTGCAGGAGTGCAGCTGGGGGAGGAGGGTGAGCTCCCCCAGCCACAATGGTTAATTTTTGTTCATTTTCTCAGATACCCCCGAGCATCTCTGAGTTTTGGAGGCTCAAACAGAAGGGATTTTGGTCCATAAGGAGGAGATAAGCCCAAAATAAGAAGATGAGCCAGGTGCTGGCTGCACTGCAGCCACCAAAGCTGTGGAAGAGACCTGAGCAGGAGGCAGGGCAGCTGAACCTACCTGGACAGGTGTGAGGTGGGGGCGAGGTCTGGATGCTCCATGGGTGATGGAGCTGCTGCAGCGCCAGCACCTGCCCGGGTCACTGCCTATTGCTGGCTGGAGTCTGTGTACAGATCCCCAACAGGACAGGGCTGCTGGGAACGTGCCTTGAGCTGTTTGATTTTCCAGCAGCAGCCTCATTCCATGGCTGTGACAATGGGAAGGTGCCAGCAGCTCACATCCCAGGCAGCAGACACAGAACTCAATGGCACAACTCACTTGATGAGTTTTCTGACCAATCACACAAAGCAAAAGCACATTGACAGTATTTATATCTATATAATAGATATTCTATATTGACAGTAGTTCCATCCAACCACTGTAAGCACAGGTACCTTTGGTTAAACAATGCCTGCTTATTTCAAATACAACACCTGCTTGTGAGCCTTCAAACACAATGCACAGAGCTCCATTATTAACCTTAGAACTCTCTAATATCTCACTAGATAAACTTTTCTGTAGCTTAGGGAGTTATTCCAGACAAGCATTAATACACAGACCGTTGTTCTATTTGTCCTTACTTTTCTACATTTTAAATAATTTTTCTGCTGACCAATCTCATGGCTGCTGCTCCCTCTCTGTTAACCTAAAAAGAAACATTTATAATCCTGTAGTTTATTGCTTGTGTATCGTAGCCTTACTATAATATTTCTGGTTATTACTTGCTTAAAGCATTTTTGTGTGGATTTGTAGATTCCCACAACTGCCCTGGGCTCTGTGGCAGCACCATCACAGGAACAGTGAGCAGAGGATTGGGCTCCCTTTGCAAGAGCTGTTTGCACCTTTTCCTGCATCGCCTGAGCTCGTGATTCCCCCTGCACCCCTGCAGGAGGGGCCTGGCTCCCACCTCAGCCAGAGCTTCATGCTGGTGGGATCAGGTGATTTCCTGAGCCCAGGGTCAGAGTTTTATGAAGATGGTGGTGAAGGTGGGAGTAAACACAGCTGTCCCAGGTCAGGGGAGCAAGCACTGGAACCCCTTTAATACCTTCCTAATGGCATTGCTTTATTTATTTACTTATTTCACTGAGTTCTGTATTGATCAAGTCCTTCAGCTCTATGTGCCATGGGTTATCACTGTGCTGGGAGAGCAACACCATGTACCAACAGGACAGAGGCAGGTTCCCATGGATTCATTAGCACCTTTGCACACCTGAGGCAGCAAGATTAAACAAAATAGTAAATAATCCAGCCCCCTGCAGCCAGGGGCATCTGCCAGCTCCCAGCCTGGCTTCCCAAAGGGAAGCATGTGCTCATTCCTCTCTGCTGCCAGCTACGAAAATGACCCAGATTCCTTGTGCAGGGAGAAACAGGAAAAGCTGCAGCAACACAGGGCAAAATGCATCAACCTTCCCAAGAGAGAGCTTAGCAATGGCAGCAATCACAAATGGGGAAGTATTTTCATGAGGGGGTCAATTCCATGGCTTTCAGCAGTGACTTCTTTCTGAAGATGATCTGTGCACATGCTGCAGTTAAAAACTGCACACAATTGACAGGACATAAAGTCAACAGTTAAACACATGATAGAGACTGCTCAGGGAGATGAAAGGAGGCATTAAAAACAGCAAACCTTGTGTAAAGGTTAATTAAAACATTAATAATACAAGGTTTCAATTATTCATGCATAAATAAAAAGACTTTTAACGGTAGATACACACTGAGCCTTACTGCACTGGACATGACACTGGGATAGAGAGAGACATGAGAGCTGCAGCTCAGCACAGAAAATGACTGTGGAGCACAGAAAGAGCTGGGCAGGAGGATGGGGTGAGAGTGGGGATCTCAGGGTGCAGGGACAGGTGACCAGCTGCAGTTCCTCAAGGACAGTCCCTGTGTCCCCATCCCTGCAGCCACCCCAGGCTCAGGAACCAGGGGCTGCTGGCTCATACCTGAGTGTGGCTCTCCCACGTGAGGGCCATGGGATGGGCAGGACCTCCACCTTCAATCCTCAAATACAAAGCTTCTGTACAGTAACAACTGAAAAATCCCATCATATTTTTACACTCTTGTTTTCTGCAGATAGAATTGTAGAATAATCCTAGAGCAGCCCAGGCAGGAAGGGACCTTGAAAGATCTTCTAATTCAATGATTTCTGGGAAAGGAAGCCCACAGGGATTTCCCACACCCTGACCACCTGCATGAGGGGCTCTCCAGAGATGGAGGTCTGTCCCTGGGAAGGCTGTTCCAGTGAATGACTGTTCTCCTTGTTAAAATTTCTTCCATATTGAGATGAAACCTCTTCTGGCACAGCTTGTACCCACCACCCACTGCCTTCCCCATGGGGCTCCTCCTGCAGAGAGACCCTCCATCCTCCTCAGATCTGCCCTGTACATCCTGGGCTGCTGGGCTGGGGTCCCCCAAGTCCTCTCCAGGAGAAGGGACTGAACTTCTTCAGCCTTTCCTCACAGGGCAGGTTCTCCTGGGTCACCTGTATTGCCTTCCTTTGGATCCTCTCCAGTCTGTCTGCTTTGTTTTCGGATTGTGGGGCCTAGAACTGGGCATGTGTCAGAGCTCAGTGCATCTCTCCGGGTGTCCAGAGTTGCCAAGGACCCCGCCGGGGATTTGATTTTGACCCCTGGAGCAAATTACCAGCTTTGTATGAGCACGTGAAAGTCACACAGGTTTGAATAGTGTAATAACAAAATAATCACAGAGTGAAAATGTAGATTTTAGGATTTTTGATATGGGGGTTATGGGGACAAGATGGAGGAACTTGGGCATGTCCAGCCTTTCTCCTTCTTCTTCTTGTTCTCCATCTCCTGCTGTGATGTTGGCACTTGGGGATTGGTTTAGAGTAGAAGCTCATTGTCTAACACAGGTGATAGGGATTGGGAATTAAGTGTAAATATTGTACACATAGTTTGTAGTATAAAAGGACAACCCCGCCCCGGGGGCGGTCAGAGTGCCTGTGGCTGCCCTGCTGAGCAGATCTCGGCTGGGCAGAAAGAAAATTTTATAGATAAGAATTAATAAAAAACCTTGAGACTGAAAAGTGAAGAGTCCAGACTCGTTCTGCAGTTGCGCGGGCCGAAGCAGAGACAC